>NC_063445.1:5920991-6218491 GCF_020379485.1 Brassica napus | reverse complement strand
CCGTACCAATCAGCCAAGGTCCAAATCTATTCTACATCTCTTCCCTCTCTCTAGTTTCGCCGGAAGTGTTGATGAATCTCTCAAAGAGGAAAGGAAAAAGAAACGGATTGATTTGGTTGTTATAGGCGCCGGAGTCCACCTGGGAACACGAAGCTTTCCCTTCCCGATCAACCCGTTCTTCCGCCGGAATCGAAACCGGGACGAAGCTCTACATCTCCAATTTGGATTACGGTGTCATGAACGATGACATCAAGGTATCAAAAATCGTTCCTTTTTTCTCAACTCTGTTAGATTCTTTGCGTTAGGGATTGTTGTCTGAATTTGAGACCGAAGCATATACTCTCTGCAACTTGGAACTGATATGATCCTGTTTGTTTGTTTCGTATTTAGGAACTGTTTTCTGAAGTTGGTGAGCTTAAACGCTACACAGTACACTTCGACAGGAGTGGAAGATCAAAGGTAAACTGAGATCGTACTTCTTGTCCTCTGTTTTTGAGTCCTGGAGATTAAATGTTGTGAACTACTTATACTATTAGGGAACTGCTGAAGTAGTATACTCTCGGCGCGGTGATGCAATAGCAGCTGTGAAGAAGTACAATGATGTTCAGCTGGATGGGAAACCCATGAAGATAGAGATTGTGGGCACTAATCTTCAGACCCAGTCTGCTAGACCAGGGAATCCAAACTTTTATAGTGGTTCAAGGCGGTAAGTATTTATATACTGTTTCATTATGTAAAATCTTTCTCTATGTTGTGGGGTATATATATTGAAAAGTCTGTTTATTGTTGGGTTAGCAGAGGAGGACAAGGGAGAGGTGGTCAACAACAACGTGGTGGTAGTGGAGGAGGAGGCCGTGGTAGAGGTGGTGGCAGGCGTCCTGGCAAGGGCCCAGCAGAGAAGGTATCTGCTGAAGATCTTGATGCGGATCTTGATAAGTACCACGCAGCAGATATGGAGACAAACTGAGGCTGCTCTTCTCAAACCGCGAGTGCGATGATTGAGAAAGAGAGGATAGAAAACTTTTTGCCTGCTAATTAGCCTCCATGGCTGTGTGTTGTTGATTTGTTTTTATTACAAGTGACCCTTTAGATTTGCGAATCTGTGTTTAGACTCTGTTATTGTTGTCTTATCTTAATAGTTAATACCTCGAGTAAAAAAAGGCAGAGGAAGGGAAAAGAGTTTCATCATCAGATCAGAGAGCATATGCTGATGGCAAAAGGACTTTCACAAGCGGTGTGTTTTGAATGTTTCAGAATCAAATCTTTCCAGTTTTTAAATGTTTTAACGAGACTTAGGCTCAACACGTCGCCGTTTAGATGATATGTGCTTTCAAAATTATTATTTCTTATAACGTAGTCGTCGTTTCCCTAACCATCGACACGTCATCGTCCACAAGCTGAGCAAGTTTATTTGTCTAGAGACGAAGCACAAATACTCAATTGGTTAAACCCTAACCGGAAAATCTCTCCGCCGTATCTCTCTCTTCTGTCATGGCGTTCTTCGACCTAAACATACCGTACAGCTACCCGTCCCAATCAGGCGGGAAGGAAGTCGCCGTCGCCGTCGCAAACAAACTCCGCGTAAAGCTCGCCACGAAAGCCATGGAGCTAGGCTACGTCGGAATCGCGCATAACCATTCGATCGGAGGCGTAATGACGGAGAAGGACTCTTGCACGATCCCTCTTCTCACTCTCGGATCTCTCATCAAAGCCGCTCCGCGATTATCATCATCCGTCGCGTTCCATCGCGACTTGCTCGGCGTCCCTCGATCCACTCCGTTTCGGCAGTACACGCGCGTCACCGTCAAGTTAGAGAGCAAGGCTCAGTGCCTGGGGTTGAACTCCGGGAATCCGGTTCTGAAGAGCTATGATATCGTTGCCGTTAGGCCGATGAATCAGTACGTCTTCGATCAAGCTTGTACGAAAGCTGAGGTGTTTAGATTTTCTAAGTCTCTCTGTGTGATTGAGGTTTATTGTTGAGTCCGTGATGATTCTTATCTTAAGCTTGTACGTTGTAGGTTGATATCATCTCGATTGATTTCTCTAATTTGCCGTTTCGATTGATGCATCCCACGGTTAAAGCTGCTATTAAGGTTTGTGATTCACCCATTGTTTCCTGTTACAAGAGTCTCTGTGTGTATCTCATTGTGTCTTTTTTTTTAATATGAGTAGCGAGGAGTTTACTTTGAGATCAAGTACTCTGATCTCTTAAAGGATGCGGAGAAGAGAAGGCAAGTTATATCCAATGCTCAGGTGAGAAACTCTTGATGCATCAAGCTACAGTTTTCACATTCTATATTTGTGATGGATTGGATTATTATATGCTTAGTTGATGATTATGTTATACTTTTAGTTACTATATTATGTTATATGCTTATATGTTCTTGTTTTATACTGAGTTGATGATTATGTTAAGAGTTTTCTTGTTATATGTTTATACGTTCTTGTGATATGGCATTACTAGTTACTGGTGGATTGGACTAAAGGGAAGAATCTGATTATTTCGAGTGGTTCTCCTTCAGTCACTGAACTTAGAGGCCCAAACGATGTTATCAACCTCATGTCTTTGCTTGGACTCTCTACTGAAAGAGCCAGAGCTGCAGTTTCAAAAAACTGTAGGTGTGTATTCAATTCTTCTAGCAGTTGAGATTGATATTTATTGTCGTTTGAGGTTGAATTTTTATATTTGCTTTCAGGAATATGATAGCCAAGATTTTAAAGAAGAAGCGGTTTCACAAAGAAGCTGTCAAGGTTGAGTTACTTTCTTCTAGTGACACCTTTGGTCTCGAACAGCCTCCGTCTGGAGATTTCATGAAATGGGATCCCATCTCAAGTGGCGAAGGTGACATGCTCTTGGAAGATCTCGCAAAGGCTTTTGATGCCACCACACGTGCTGTGGCGCACAAATCCTCTAAGGCGATTGATATCACCTCTGATCGTAAAGACTTGTCATCACATGGTTTCCGGCTCACTGATATTCTAGGAAGTGAACCTTCGACTCAGCCACCTTCAGCTAAGATGATTGACGACGCACTGGTGCACTGTAAGAGTCAAGTTTCTGATGCATGTATGGCTGATTCAGATATACCTTCATCTGTTGATAATCGTCTGGAAAACGAAACCATTAGCCAAATTGAGATATCTGAAGATGACAACAAAGTGGAACCTACAACTATTGTCCCCCTGAGGAAATGCAGTACCAGCCAGGGACAGGGGCTTTTGGTGCAAGATCAAGCAGCTGCATCCTTTACACTGATAAGATGCACAAAGTCTGATGCAGCTTCTGATGGCAACATGCAGACTGACTTGGAGTCAGAAGATAAATCAATGTCGCCATCAAAAAGCGGCCACGGAGTCTCACAAAGTCCTGTTGAAAAATTAAACATGGAAACTATTCTTGTTCATGATGAAGTCTTATTGGACAGAGTCAGCAAAGAAGAAGTTATTTCTGGTCATGCTAAGATTGAGCACTCTGTATCAATTGATGGCGATGAGATGGAAATCGATGGTTCTTTGGAAGCAAATCATGACCAGTACATGGAGGTGACAGTGGAAGACCAGAAGCATGAAACAGGTGACAGTAATATAAATCTTTCTAACTTATCCTCCTCGGAGGCTACTGATTTGCTAAGAAATTCAGACAACTCTCTCAGTCCAGAGGCGGCTGGACAAGAAGACCATGACCAAGTACCAAGCTTAGACTCCAGTGAGGCAGAGCTTGGGGAAGAACCAGCAGTTCCATACAACAACACCATTGAAATATCAATGGAAGACAAGAAAGAAAGCGAGAGAGAAATTGAAACTAATCAACAAGCCCATGTTCAGTCCTCTGAAAGAAACAATGCTAGAAACTCAGGTATGGATCTAAATTTCATCATTTGGAAACCTTAACGCAAGGTTTGGACTAAGCTTCAGTCTAATGTTATCTTAATCTATTTGTCATAAAATGCAGGAAAGATACGAGCTAAGAGGAGTAGAACTCGATTAACCCAGCTACAACCTTTGAAGCCTTTTCTACTTCATCGTTTCAAACAAATCAGTAAAAGACGAAAACATAGAAGAGGTTGAGTATTGTCTTAAACCCTAGCGAAGTTTTGCTCATTTAATTTAAACCCACACAAGAATTTTTTAATTTATTTCTGAAAGATTATAGTTGGCTTCTTCGTGTACTCGTGCTTTAAAAACACTTTTGCTTAAAATAATAAAAAGAAATAAATAAAAGTGAAACACATGTTAAAGAGTGGAGAGTCGGTAAATCAACCGCCGGCCGCCGGAGGGCCTACATCTCTCTTCATAGCCTTTGCTAAAGAAGAAACACTGCTCAAGCTGTGGCTCATTTGGAAAAAAAAATACTAACATTCTCTTCTCTTATAAATAAGACAATGGGCAAATCTCTAAAATAGCACATTTCTAAGTTTATATTACAAAAATAACACTCAAAAACTAAAATGACCAAAATAACACCTTTCTAAGTTTATCCTTTGAAAATTTTAATTTTTTTATTTTTCAAAATTTGAAATCTTATCCCCAAAACCTCATTTTTCAACTCTAAACCCTAAACCCTAAACTCTAAACCCTAAACCATAAACCATAAACCCTAAACTCTAAACCCTAAACCCTAAACCCTAAATCCTAAACCCTAAACCCTAAACCCTAAAATCTAAACCCTAAACCCTAAACTCTAAACCCTAAACCCTAAACCCTAAATCCTAAACCCTATCTTTTAACTTTAAACCATAAGTTTGTGACTTTTGATAAAACATTAAGTGATATTTTTGTGATTTTTGACCTTGAGTGCTAGTTTGGAAACATAAACTTGATTTAGTGCTATTTTTGTCTTTTTCTCTAAGACAATTGGTGTTAGGTTGATTACTTTATTTTTGTTTATTGGAGTGGAACCTTCTTTGATTTCACAAGGATTTTATAAGGTGTTAATGTATGCTTACTTTTGGAGATTGCTAGTACTTAGTAGCACGATGAGTACTTAACGTGAGGGTAATGAAATCATCAGAGTAACATGACCATGTTTTTCAATGCTAAAAGTTATCATCTTTCCACTTTCTGATTATTTTTGTAAATCAAGTGGGTAAAAGATAATTCGGACCATTAAGGAACATAAGAAACTATGCATAAAACTATTTACGGGCCCCTAAGTAATAATGATACGGAATGAAATAATTTGTTATAGTTGGAAAAATGTGCTAATATTATTTTTCCATTTATAGAACCAACCAAATCCATTTGATGGCCATCCTCTGATCCAAATCCGGCGCTCAGTCTTCTTCCTAGAAAGTTCGCCCTAGAAGCTCCCAGGCCCGCCTCCCTAGGCGCCTCCGTTTGATGGTCTTCCTCCGATCCAAATCCGGCGCTCAGTCTTCTTCCTCCTGAAGAAGCTCGTTCTCCTCTTCCATAGCTTCAAAGGATAAAGCTCCTCCTCTGCTGCGGTCACGACCTCTACCAGATCCACCACCATTCACGATTCCTCCGATACCGTTTGAATCTCTCACTCTCACAGCGCCACCAGAGCCGCCAGACCCTCCAGATGCGACCTTCACCTTCGTTCTTCAAGTCTTAGATCTGGAGTCCCCTGCCTCAACCATGGTGTTGGGTACCACGAGTGGTGTTGCTCCTGGTGTATCCACGAGTAGAGAACTCTCTTCCACTTCCATCGTACGTTCAACTCTTCTTCTATGTACCTGCTTCTCCGACCTCTCTCTCCAGTCGTCTTGTGTAGAGGTTTCAATCTTCTCAGCCCTTGAACTTGTGAGTTTGGGTCATGTGTCATGCTCTGATTTGGAAAATTTAATGTTTTCCATGGCCATCAAAGTTCAAGGATTAGAATATCAACTAGAGTTTTATTTGTCAAACTCAGCCATAAGGGCCTTGTTGGTTTCTCTGCAAGATATTTGTGTGGACATGAGTGTATTGGTACTGTTGCTAGCTGTTCTCAAGCCTCTCTCTCTCCAGTACGCAGCATTGCGAAGTCTTGAGGACTGGACTTTGGATGTTGATATATTGGTAGTGGTTTGTTTTGTGGATACAGCTGTGCGCAATGTTTACAACTCGGATGCGTTCCACCGTCTAGCTTCAGAGTTCAGGGTTCACCTAGCCCAGAACTTACTTTCAGTGTCAGCATACGGGGTTCAGCTAGCCCATAGCCGGTCTCAATCGCAAGGAAAAGCCAAGGAAGCAAACAAAGTACTTTTTCTCCATCGAGATCGGGTCAGACAAGCACCAAGGAGCCATCCCGATGCGGCCTGGAACAAAGACAAATCAACATCAGGATTGGGATGGATCTTCTCGGGTTCAGGTCAGGAAACTCCAATCCATGGATCTACGGTCGAAAGCTTCATCAGCTCACCCCTTATTGCAGAGGCCATCACGATTCGATCGACACTTAGCATGGCGCTAACCTTGGAGTTCTCTACACTCAAGGTTCTCTCCGACAGTTTAACGCTCACAAGAGCTATCTCCGGCAACATCCAATCAAAAGAAATCATCGGAATTGTGAAAGGCATCCGAGCGATCTCCTCTGGTTTTGCAACAATTTCTTTCTATCATGTTTCTAAATCGGACAACTTTGTTGCCGATGGTTTAGCAAAAAGGCTCTCCAAGCCCATTTCTCTTTGTAACGAACATCATGATTTGGGCCATCGTTTTGGGCTTATCTCTTTTTCTTAGTTTGCTAATGAATTATTCAGTGACAAAAAAAAAAAGAACCAACCAAACATCAACCTCTGTCTCTTTTTTTGTTGCCTAAATTCACATACGCAGGTTACTGGATACAACATCGACGTTAATATGAATCATACACATTTTGTTTTTATACAAACTAAAATCAGATTACATGCTCGTTCTAATGTTTCTATATTTATTTATTTATAGAAAACAAAAAAAAATTGAATGATATGATATGATCTTTTCCTTCCAAGTAGATTGATTCGAACTATGATCCTTCTATTTCAAGAGAATCACTAGACCAAGATTCACTCAGTTAAAATTGTATATAGTGATACTGTTTTCATCTTGTTTTGCCTTAACCTATCCACTAAACCATTTTATCTCAACTATATGAGAACATAGAGTCGGAAGTGTCGATCTCCCTCCATGCAATGACAAGAAGATTACCAAAGTGGTTCTATTCCGTTCTTTCCGAAAAATTTCTGGCCAGTCAAACAGATTATTCAGCAAAGATCTCGAACAAAAATATATAATACTTTAATTTATTATTCTTATTTACAAAGAAAACACACATAACCTACATGAGTTTAGCAACATGGAGAAATCTTTCAAGCCAAAACAAATGAAAGTACCATATAAACATATACTAAGAAAGAGAAAAACATAAATATAATTCTAAGGACTAATTAAGGAAGTGATTAGCAGAGAAAGAATCAAGAAAAGATGCCCACGTGTCAATATCTCCAACCACGGCTTCAATAACATCAACTTGTTCTTGTTGTGAAATCTCATCATTCCTTGCAAATCTCCCCCTTATTCTTGGCCTACTGTCCGCTAATGTCTTCCTGCATTCATACTAATTGAAAAATATATGTATTAAATCCGTCTCAAAACCAAGGTGATGGGTTAGATTATGTATTTATATCGTTTAGCTGGATGAAGTAACTAATAGGAGACTCTAATTCTTTCCTAGTGTTTTCGATATTGAGGACCTTCTCATTATAAAAATAAACAATGGGGGAAATAAACTTATGGCAACCTTGGAGCTTCATTGTCTATCTCAAAATATTCCTTAAGACCAAATATGATGTGACACTACATTAATTCTAATTCACATACTAATGAAATTAATATTTACGTTTGAAGATAAGATTAAAAGCATAGACAGTGTTACTTTTGAGGTGATAGTTATTGACATGATATGTTGAGCCTATTTGTTTTTTCTAGTCAACGAACCTTTTATTTCTTGAGACATCAACGAACCATTTAGTTTTGTATTAAAGGTAAATTCTTGTATTATTTAAATCTAATAAATTTGATTTTTAAAAGAGGCATATGAATGCTTGTTTTTTAAATTTATAGAATTAATTATTAGTTGATTAAGGGAGACAATTATAAGAAAATATATGCTTGATTTGAAATGAATGGGTTAGTTAGCATCAATAAGTGTGCAGGTGCATGTCACTGTTTCCATGGGACATAAAATACATGCATATTGAATATATAGGTGTTAAACTGTTCATACATCTCTCTAAGTGTTGAAAAACAATACGAATTGAAAAATAAATCCACTCATATAACGAAATAGATGCTACACACAATTAAGAGTAAACATATAAAAACAAATATAAAAATTTACCTTAATCCTCTTGTTGAAGTTCCTAAGGTTTCGTTTGCTACGATATTTCTCGATCTTCTCTTTCTTCTCCTCAGGACTATACTTATATGCTTTGCTCATTCCTTCTATTATTGCATTGCTCTCACTCAACACCGCACTGCTCTCTCTCCTGCTACTCCTCTACACACATACCAAAACGTTTGTTTGCTTTTTAAACTTACATAATATAGTAAAGTGCTTTTACCAAATAAAACCCCAAAACGTTCATTGTATTAGCTAGTAGTTCCGTCTACGTTTGCATCTTTTTATTGTCTCATAAAAATGTCAAAGTTGTCTTATGTAAACGCAGATATAGCAAGTGCGTTTGGAAACGATAGGAACATAGGTTCCAATTGTTACTTTTGTGTTTGTGTTCCTATCCTATAATATTCTAATCATCGCAACCAAAAGAAAAACACAAACGTAAACACGGAAAAGAAACACACAATCGGGGCTAATAGGTTTGAATTATCAAAATACGTCATGCAAGTATGTATATAATAATATTGCTTACGGGTAGATCTCCGGCGCTAAGGGCCCGTCTCACTGGCCCATCATGATCGTTAACGAAATCGTGGGCCGTCGTCGGTAAATTACCAAAAAAGCCATTATGGCTACTCACACTCCTCTGCATCACAAGACTCTCTCCGCCGCTCCCCATCGAGCTCGGCGAGTCGCAGCTGTTGCATCCACCGCCACCAGTGGTCATGCTGGAATCAAAGTAACCAAACCCTGAAACTGCCTCGGCCGTGACTAACGAGTGGTGGCTCATCATAAGAGGCGGCGGAGGTAGGAAGTAGTGAGGGTGATGATCATGCGGCAGAGGAGGAGCCAGTATGTTCTCGGAGTATAGGAAACCTGGACACGTGTCATCGGAGGCTATGGAGCTGCTGATATGTCCATACATGGTGTGGTTTTAGTTTCTTGTTGTGTTGTTTGTGTGAGTGAAAGTCGAAGTGGGTTTGGTTTCTATTTAAACAGAGGGAGGAGAAGACAAACTTGACGGTGACGTCATTTGTCGTCATATTTGGTCAACTGATTAACCGTTGACCTTTTTTTTTTGTAAACTACCGTTGACTTATTTTGACTGACTAAAATAAAAGGAATCTTTTTTTTTTTTTTTGAACTTAATAAAAGGAATCTTTAGTTATCGAAGAGTGAGTGTTGCTCCAAAAAAGATTGCCTTTTGTTTTCACGTCGCTTCTCTGTGGCTCCGAACGACACTTCAGTTCAGGTGCCGAGTAATGACCCTACTTATGGTTTAATGATATTAGATCATGATTAACCCGGGAATCTGGAGTTTTTAGCGGAAGTTAAGAAACTGTTCATTAACTTTTAACTAAAAAGGTTAAGAACCGGTTCTTAGGTTTTTTAGTTAAAAGTTAAGAAACAGTTTCTTAACTTCCGCTAAGAACCCCATCCAAAGAACTTCAGGTTAATCATGATTTTGTTCATCGACTTTTAGATGATAAGTTTGTTACAAATTATTTACTCAAATCACACTAAACAGGTGTAATTATGAAGTGTTCTGGAAACGACCATTGAACATGTTTAAGTCCATCCATTTTTTTTGGGTCGAAGTTTAAGTCCATCTATTATAAAAAAAGGTCTTTCCATCATTTTCTAAATCTTAGATTTTATTGAAAATAAATTTAAATCTGAATGAATTTGATAAATAATAAAAAAAATTTAAAACACATTATAACTCCATAATTTAAAATACATTATAACTCCATAGTTTGTCATTTAAAAAATATATAGCTTTTATACAGTAATCAAAATCAAACATAAATAGAAGTGCTATGGGAGCTTCTCTCACTCGTCGCTATTAAATTATTTTATTAATTTATTTGTGTCTAACCGGTAACCATCACAAGAACATAGGAAAAATATAGAAAAAACGGACAAAAATAAAATTATAGAAATGATGAAAAATAATTATTTTTTTGTCATATTTAGTAAGAGCAAATTTATTTTATATTTTTTACAATAAACGGAATGAGAACGAATAAAATGGAAAAACATATTTTCTATGAATGGTAATTTTTTAAAGAATATTAAAAACTGCATTGTTCCTCTTTATTCTTTAGTCACCATTCATAGCAAAAGTAAAATTAGATAATAGTATCGGGGTTTAAGAAAATTAAAAGTTTTTTGTTTGGGTAAAAGAAAACTAAAAGTTACGAACATTACTTGAAATATATTTATTTAAGAGGACATTTGGAGTCTTATACAGATTGTATCTTTTTATACGATCTATATTTGGAACTGATTGTGAACTTGTATAGTGTGTAATATATTGCTTTAACTAATATTTTTGTTTTTTCGTCATCAACTTAAACAAACTTGATTAAAATATGGAGATTCTGTGTCAATGTGAACATGATAAGACGGTTGATTCTAAGCAGCATGTGCAAAATTATCCGCCTTTTGTGTTCTGAGCATGGGAGATATTTTTGTTTTGTTTATCTTTGCACCTTTATTTCTGTTAGAATTATGTTTTTAGGATGCTATGTAATTACTTAAAATAATAAATGTTAAATATCATACTTAAGAACATTTTGTTTTATTATCAGTGATGTAGATGTTTTAAATGTTTGCTAAATTCTATGCTAAATTATTTGCTCGAGTGGAGATTTTGATCTATTGGTATTTTCCGTCGAATTCATGAAAATACGTAGAATATGTTTCGATCATTCCGGTTCAAAATTTATGCAAGAGAGGTTGGTCAAAGAAGTGAACTAGTACTGTTTTACATCTAATACCTCTTCTTTTTGGTAAAATCGAATACCTCTTTTACTGGTTAAGGTGGAACATATCACATCATAAATCATATGGGAACTTGGGTTATCTGCCATCCTCCCTAAAAAAAAATTATAATTAGTGTATCATAAACATGTCATATTTGTGACGATCCAAAACTAATCTCTAATTTTTAATAATTTTGATCCGCTTCTATTTCTAGTGACCACGCTTTGTTTCTTATGTTTTTCTGAAACTTTGTTTATTTGATGACTTTGAAAACCAAATTAAAAGAATACTTTTAAGTTTAAAGTTTTAAAATATACATTTCCAAAATAAAAGAACAAAATCCATGGACTTAGTGTAGCTATTTTGCTTTGGTTAAGCTATCAATTATATATGCAGACAAAATATTATATTAGGAAAATAGTCATTTTTAGAGTTCTCTAATCCGTAGACTCTTTTTACCTTTTTGTTAGGTTAACATGTTAGCTTAAATGTCATAATAACATTGTCTTACCCTTTCCAGAAAATGTTGTTTTAGATTTGAGTGTAAATTATGATTTAAACAATCTAACTTAACATCAAATAAAACTAATAAAGATTACATAATGACATTTTTGCAGGGGCATACCAATTATACCATTTTTTTTTATCTGGACATCAGGGCCGGGCCTGAAAATTGCCGGCCCAGAAGCAAAATATTTTTTTTTGCCCCTTACTTTTAAAAAAAAACATGAAAAACACTGAAAAGTGTAGAAAGGAGATTCGAACCTGGCCCCCATTAGATAATATAATGCATCATTTCCGCTAGACCAAATACCATCTTATGTATCTTTTGGCCCCTAAAATTAATAATTATAGTCCGGCCCTAAAGCAGATGCTTTATCTGACTCTATTCAGGCCCGGCCCTGCTGGACATTTTGAAGTTTTCACGCATATTTAGAAACATATCTTAAATTTTGATTATAAATATATTATTTTATAATTTAATATTTTCACAATTTTTAATCAATCAAAATTTAATAAACATAATTTTGTTTTTTTGAAGTTTACAATTTACCACTAATACCTAATAAAAATCATTAAAAGTATATTTTTTTGAAATAATTTTTTTTCTAACTCATAAATCATTATGAAATGGAGTAAATAATAAATAAAAGTAGTTAAACCAAAATATTCCAAGAGACCCAAACTAATCGTCATAACTTTCAATATATTCTTATCATTCAAAATATGTACAGTGGCCTGATTAAATCGTAGTGGGAGGATTATATATAAACCGTATATAATATATCGTGCAACATTCTTAATAGCAAATGAACAATGTACAGAAAAAATAAATAAATAAAAAAGACACAGCTTAACTTTTTAGCTCGAAACGTAGGAGAGACAAAAAGATGGTTAAAAGCATTATTTCACGCACACCCATGTGCGCAGCATACAAATCTACTTTATAACTTAATTAATCATACAGTTAATCAATACTGTACTAATTAAACTCAAAATCTTGATGTGCTTTGGTCGTGTTCACATCAATTGGGGGTTTGTCCGATCCAGCGAGGACCTAAATTCAAATGTAAATGATTTGGGTTAATATATTATAATTGTGTCACTATCAAATACTATTAACTAAATATATATACAAAATGAAACTTACAATATTCTAAACTTCAACATTTGAGCGATTCTTACCGAACCAAAAAACATTTCTGTAAATTTTTTTTTGAAGACCAACATTTGGGTAATTAAATTAAAAAAATATAAAAATCATAACAACCAGATAGATAACGATGTTCTGGTCCAGAGAATACATATCTTTTGGGGGAGAAAAACATGGTGTGATCAGAGGCGGAATCAGAATTGTTTTGAACATGTGGCATATAAACATTTTTGTATAAGAGATGTCTAAATTAAAGATGTTCAAGTAATTAATGAAAAATCACAAATTAGGGTGGGGCACATGCCACACCCTCTATTGCCTGTGATGCGTATCTTATTGGTGAGAAAATCACATATAGGATAAAAGTTTTCAGGTGAGAAAACGTGGTTGTTGAACCAGAAGGAAGGTGTGCTTGGTTGGCACACAAAGCTAAAAAGAGAGATTAAAGATGCAACCATGAGCTTGTAGATATCAATAGTCTGCGTTGAAGTAACTGATGATATAAACGCTGATATAGTCGATGATGCAAGAGATATGTTGGGTGGTGAAGACTATGTAGATTCAAGATGTTGAGCTGGAGTCGTAAAGAATTAGAGAGTAAATGTATATCTTGGAAAAAAAGACAAGAAAATAAATTTGAAGATCATGTTTATTTCTTAAAGAAAAGTAATTTGTGCACTTATAAAAAGAAAAGTTGTACTTATTATTATGAAAGATGTTCATATCCATGTTGTCTTGGATACGTAGCCTTGAAAATGTTTAGATAACTATAAAATAGGTACGATGTCGTCTGTATTCGACATAAACACATAGGTTAGTGATAGAGAAAGAGAATTTCTTGAAGATGTTTTTGGTCGTCATTAAATAGATGTTGAAATACGTGACGGAAGAGAGACATAAGTTGTATAGCTTAAAAATCTTTTAATAGCACTTGTTAGAATGTTAAAGCTGATTAACAGACCGTATAAAAGCTGATTAAGCAAATTTTGTAATAAATTGTTTAAGGCGGTTTTTAATAAAACAAAAAAATGTTTGCTTATATCCATTCTCTGTAATTTACCTTATGCATTACTACATTGTGTTTGCATATTGCACTTACAACAGATCCATGTTACATTCAATTTCGTTCTAGTAACCATTTTCTAAAATAAAATTCACTAGACCAAAATTTAAGTCGATCTAGTAACCATTTTACTCAGGAGACCAGCCGACATATTTATCTTGAGTGGTTTTATATATATTCGAATCAAACGTATATCCATGGTCTTTGCACGTTTGCCAGATTCTTGTTGGAATAAAAGCGATTTAAGCAACACATCGAAACAAATATCTCAAATATTTTTTACCTAACCCTAATGCAAACTGTATATTATTTTATAGATATTTTTTTTGGTAATCTTTTATAGATACTTTTACTTTACGATTTATTACAATCCAAGAATGTCATTCGAATAGTAGGAACACGTTTTAGTCGGTAACTAGATCGGCCTAATATCATCATTATACATCATCTCTCATTTAGTTGAGATCATAATAATTCCAGTCAAAGCCTCATCGTATCGACAGTTTTAGAATACATAATTTAGACACTCGCCACTTTATTTCGTTTTTAAATATATCTACATTTTGGATACTACAGGATGATATTGCTTTGATTTATCCAACTCCGACCCAGTTGAAGACTTGAAGTAATCCAAATTTAAACTAAACGTTTATGTTTTTTTTTGTTCTTTATATAAAATCTGACTGATCATATTTAAGTAGTTAAATAGAGGTGGCACAATTAATTGTTACATACTCTGTACTCTCGTTATTTGATATCTATTTGATCCGTAAAATTGAGTACTTGGCTTGACCAAATCGAATATCAAATGATCTATTTAAATTACTTATAAATAAGAAAATATCAAATATTTAAATAAAAATGATTATTTGGAATTGTTGGCTTGCTATTCATTTTTATTAATGAACAAAATATATTTCCTTTGTTTATAGTAAAATAACTTGTTTATATTTTATTTATAAGTGAATTAAAAATAAGTAATATATTTATATAATTTAGAGTTTTTCTTATATATTTTGTCTCACACAATAACTAAATAAATATAGAAAAAGCAATTAAGAAAATATTAATATAAACAATAATATTTTTATTTTGAAATTTTAACAAATTATCAAGTAGCTTACAAATGCTTATCAAGTAAATTGTAAGTAGTTTACAAGACAAGTACTTTACAAACCGTTATTTTCTTAGCAAATACTTAAAACTGTAAATATTTATTTTTGGGAAACCAAGTACAAGTCTAAATTTTACTATCCGTACAAGCTATTTGTCGAATACCAAAGTTTTCACAAGTAAAAGTTCGTTTATTCCTTTCATTGTTCTTCTCCATTTCATTCTGTATTTATAAAATGGTTTCATTGATATATGTATCTGAAGATTTATGTCCCTTCGAGATCACTATAAGTTAATCCTCTGAGTCGATCACTACAAGAAAACATTGAGTTTGCAACTACAATATTTGTCACTAAATGGTTGTAAATAAGAATTTCGTAACTCATTTGCAACTACCTTATACGGTTAGAAAAGCTTCGTCGCAAATAGAAATGATTGCAAATCCGTTGACAATTTGTAACTAATTTGCAACTACGAAACTTAGTGGTACATTAGCCACTATACAACAACTCGAAAAAAGGTTGCAAATATTTATATTGTTGATACCAGTTAGCAACTAATTTATTTCACAAAATGTTTATCGCTAATTAGCTACTACTTTGGTTAATGCAGTCCTAATTTAGTCACAAATATTAGTAACATATAAGCAACTGTATAATATTAGGTAGTCTCAATTAAGTCACAAAATATAGCGACTATTTTGCAACTGCATTGTTATAAGTAGAGCGACTGATTTGCAACTACACACTTTTGAGAGTTGCAAAATTGTCACAAAATATAATGACTGATTTGCAACTATATTATTTGTAATGTTGTGGCAATATAGTTGGGATTATGCTGACTGATTTGTAACAACATTATTTGTATATTTAGTTGCTAAATTATAATCTGAAAGTAGAATATTAATAAAATCTAGTTTTGATACTAATTTTGGAACATCCATTGAATTCCTTAAACTTTAAAATACAAAATACTTAAGATTTTTGTTTTATACAAATGGCAACTACTTATTCTGCTTCCTACAATAATAAAATGAACTTGAAACAAATAAATATGAAACCTTATAATTTACAAAGTTATTGTTCATGTATGTTACCATATTTTGCTGAATCCGTAAGAAGGACATTTGTCCTGCGAAGTGCTTGAATGGCCCAAGTCCACCACGGTCAGAGTTCCGAGAGTTTGATGCGGTTTCACTCTTTTTCTTGGCTGCATCAGTGGCCCAGTAAGCACACATTTTTTCCCACAATGTATCTCCAATCCAAGCTGGTCGTATGCCTTTCCTCTTTGCTTGACACACCATTCCTTTCATCCGATTAATACAGATGATTTCAAACTCATCTCGTACAAGTGTGGTTATCGAGCGATCCCAGTGGTGTCCTTGCTACACATCAACAAATTTGTATGTAAGTAGTAAGCAAATCTAACATAAAAATCTGTTAATAATACCGCAAAGTCTTCAAAATAGCGACGTTGGATGTCAGGAGGCGTTACTGTCCAGCAGTAGTAATACACATCATCAAACTTAGCTTTCAAGAGCTTTGAGATTTTTCGAGTCAGCTTCCCACCATCACGATCAAACCTTGAAGATGAAAAGAAGAAGTGGTTACAAGTAAAAAAATGTTTGCTATAAATTCAAAGAAATAAAAATATAAGAGAAGAATGCAAATACAAACAAGATTTCTTTACAATTTGACAATTAAAAGGCATAGAAACCATAAAGTGAGAGAAGAACTAAAGATAGGGCATTGAAGCAAAGTTAACAACAGACGGAATAACAAAATGAAAGGAACAAAACCATAACTCAAATCCAATTGTTCAAAACAGAAACACCAAAGACAAATACCTAAATGTAAGAAACCAAAGTAAACACGTGTTCACAGAAGTGTTACTAACACATAGAAGAACCAAAAATCAATATGGAACGTGTTCAAAAAAACGTGTTAAGTAACTTTGAATCTATGATCAAACAATCAAATATAAACAGAGGAAATTCAACTATGGATATGAGACCAAAGCAAAAAAAAAGAAAACAAATGAAATTCTAAGGTGAACCAAATGAAATCAAACACAAACACAAACCAAACTCAATGTATAAAGTGAGATCCTTTACCAAGTACTTCCCTCTTTTGGAACTAGAGATAAGACTGGAAGATGGTTTTCACGTCCAGGAATTGCAAGCAGGTCATCCAAAGTCATCGGATTTTGAGGGGGAGGAGGATGTGGGTTTTGAGTTTGATGCGGGTGCTGTTCCGTCGGGGAAGAAGAACCATCACGAGTCGGTGAAGAAGCAGACACGGGTGGGGACTGACGCAGAGTCTCTGACGGCGGTGAATTCTCCGGGGCAGACACCGAGTCTCTTGAATTAGAAGTGCTAGGGTTCGAGGCGAAGTAAATTCTTCCGGAAGAGCTACAAACGCCACCAGCTTGACTCCCACCACGAGTGGCACCACGACCACCACTGCGACTCGCACCACCACCACCACCGCGACCTTTCACTGATCTACCAATTCCAGACATCTTGACCTTTGTGTGAGTAGAGATTAGGTTAGAAGAAAGGGGAGTTGATTAAGGGTTTATTAATATAAATGTATTAAACGTAGTGGTATTAGGGTGGGTAAAATATTTACTCTCAAAACATTAGGCGGGTTAATGTAAATTAGCCAAAATTTAGGGATAAATTTTTGGAGCCAAATTTGTGAGACCAAAGAGCAACTACTTCTAACAACTAGTTGCAAATTAGTAACAAATTATAATAAATATCCTATTATTTTGGAGCCTTTCTAATGAACTATGGTTGATTTTCTTATGTAAAATAAACTATAATATTAAGAAAAATATTTTGCTATTATTTTGGAGCCTTTTTAAGAAAAAGTTGTAACATATTATAATATTTGCTATTATATTATTATGAAATTAGTAATATTTAGTTCTTGTGAATTTGTGGATCTCTGGATTTTATAAAATAAACTCAAACTTGTTAAGCAATATAGATTTTATTTGGTTTATTAGACTATTAGAGTAAAAACTTTGCAACTATAGAGCAATGACAATAAATTTTGTAGTTGCAAATATGTTACAAAACAACTGTATAAGCCCCGTTTTATAACTAAACTGCCACGCTTGTGCACAAATTAGTGTCAAATTAGTTGCACTTAACCCTATATCGCAAAAGCAATTTGTTTTATATTTACTAAACCATGAGACATTACATAAAAATAGTATTATTCAAATTGATTCAAATTATATTTATTGTTTTCGTTTGTTAGTTTACTAAGTGCATATGATCAATCTAATTAACGTAAATTTTAATATTACTACTATCCGTAACTAATTTGCGACTACCTTAATTAAAGTAGTTGTAAATAAGTCACAAATGTTTTAATGATGTATGTCTGAAAATTTGTCACTGATTTGTGACTCCGGGTTACAAAATAGTTGGAAACGATAATTATTCATAAATAATAAGTTCAACACAATCTATTATCTTACATAAACATACATGGTAATAGACTAGACAAATATTATTCTTCATCACCATCTTCATCATCAGAAGATGAAAGATTACACTGAAATTCATCTTCTACTTCGGCATCTCCAGCATCAAAATCAATCTCTTCAAACAGATTTCTTTTGTCTGCCAAATGATCAACTACAATTTCTTCAATTGTTGTTACCATGGCATCATCATCAGTTTCCTATTGTAGCAGAGTTGGCTCTTTAGATTTATAATTTCCATAAATATTTGCTCTTGGATTGACTTTAAGAACATTGACCCACAACTTTTTCGGTTGTTTGATGTATGGATACGGAATATAACAAACTTGGTCGGCTTGAGAAGCTGCATTGTGCAAAAATAAAAATATTAATATAATAAATATTTTATATTGAATGCGTAATTCATATATAATGATATATGCAAATTTACCTAGAATAAACGGTTCGTATTTGTTATATTTTCCTGAAGCAAGGACATCAACAATGCCATTCATGCTCATTCGTGTGCCTTTACCGATCGTAGGATCATACCACTCACATTTAAAAAGTGTAATTTTTAAATTGACCAATCCTGGATATTGAAGTTGTATGATATCTGTTAAGGTCCCATGAAAATCAACTTCATCGGATGCATCTGAATAGTTTGCTCCTTTGATACATATTCCATAGTTGCATGTTTTTCTTCTCTGTCCATAATTTCGAGTATGAAACAAATAGCCTCTTGTGAAATAGATGGGCCAAGTTGATGCCTTATTCAGAGGACCTTGAACCAAATCTTGAACCCATATAGGAAAAGATTCAGCGCCACTAGAGTTGATTGTTGAAGCAACCTGCATTATTAAAAATTACGAATCAATATATATATATATATTTCTAACTATAAAGGTTAAGTATATACACATACAAAATCTCTAATCCATGTAGGAAATTCTTCATCGCATTTGCTTGAAATATCTTCTTCAGAGAGTTCTGGATATTGAAAACGAATTTGTTCTTCGAATAACCTAAAACCAAAAAGAAAAAATATTTACACAGCAATGAATATTTTTTTACAATATTATTCACTACTCAACTACTTTTTTAACTGAAACTAAAGATTTTACCTTTCATATGGTCAGAAATATTCACAGTTGCACAAAACATACGCATGTGCGCATTGATAATCTTTCTCAGAAAACCATACTTCTTTTCTTTTCCTACTTGGACGACCTACATGAGTAAATATATCTGGTATTCCTTGGACATGATAAACATGAGCTTCGCCTTCATCGAATCTTGTGGACTTGACCCAAAAAACCTTTAAAAATTAAATTACATGTAAATAACATTTATTTACACAATAAATGCTTTTAACTTTTACCCTAATTTGGTATGAATATGTGCGGCAAAGTAGTGCTCCGAAAAATAAGATATCTCATCATTAATATATGAATGAATAATCGATCATGCAGGATATCTTCTGTTTTTAGCTTTGCTTTTTAATTTCTTGAAAAACCTTTCAAATGGATACATCCACCTATATTGCACAGGACCACCAAGTTCAGCTTCATACGGGAGATGTACAACTAAGTGTTCCATGACGTCAAAGAAAGCAGGTGGGAAGATCTTCTCCAAATTACATAATATTATGACTATATTTTCCTTCAAAGATCGAACAGTGGATTGTTTCAATAAAAAACCGTCAAAGAAAACGTTTTTTTTAATAATTGTTCGGACAAATGAGAAGAGAATGGACGATTGATTTAAATAGAGAAATATTTGAGACTATTTTGCAACTACTAAAAGAATAGTTGCTAAAGTTAGTTGTACCTACTTCCTAACGCCGTGCAAAAAAACATGTGTACACCAACTTTTTTACAATTCATCACAATAAAAATGCAACAATTTTGCAACTACAACATTTAAATATCTTTCCAACTAATCTGTAACTCCGGTTTTCCAACAACAAACGTGGTTGCTCTTTAGTTGCCTTATTGCTACTACGTTGCGACTTTGCAATAGAATTGCAAATATGTCTCAAAAGCGTCACAATAAATCAACTCATTTACAACCACGAAATTTGGTTACACATTTGCAACTTATTTAAGACGTTTTCATTGTAGTTGCAAAACTGTTGCAAAATCGTTAAAGATGGTTACATATATTTGCAACTAAAGACTGTAGTTGCAGAAATAGTTACTATATTGATGTTTTCTTGCAGTGGATTGTATATTTCTACTTTTTATATGGGGTAAAAGGTCTAACAAAAGCATCTTTTTGCACTTAAAGGATCGGTTCTGTAGGTCCATCAGAACTATCTAAATATGTTTTTTTCTTAACACAAATATGCTAGCTTCATTTTGCTGGTACATATATATAATATGGCCAGGGCAGTCTCAAAAAATTTTAAGGCCCTGTTCAAAAAATATTAACTATATATATATTGATATAATGAAATAGTTTTAAAACTTAATAGCTTATCTATATATTCGAAGTTTCTCTTTAAATTATAAACTATAAGTTTAAGAATATATCTAAAATTTTAAAATTTTAAACCAAATATATGTATTTATTTTTAAAAATATCTTAATATTTTTTAGTTATAGAGTTGGACCCTGTTCGACCGCTCCAGTAGCACATGCTATTAGACGGCCCTGAATATGGTCATCAATGAACTTACTCTTAAGTTGATCTGAAATCTTAGCTAGAGTTTGGACTGGAGGGTAAATATTTCGTCAAATCTAACTCACAGTCTGAATGCAAAAAGAGGAAAAGACAATGTCTATGTATACTACTGTATACTATAACACTGAAACATGCAGTCAAAGTTTTTGAAAGTTATAAACTAAATATAAAAACGTACAGCTTAGTGAATTCCAAACTCGTTCGACTAAATTAAAAATAATAATATATATTCCCTTTGTTTTATAATATATAATATTTTAGCTAATAAAACATATATTATTTTTTTAATTTTTCTTAAAAATATTATTAAATATAAATATAAATAAATTTGATTGATTATAAATGCAAATAGTAAAATGTAATTAGTTACACAATATTTTTGATAAAATTAAAATAAAAGTTAACTATATACGTCCTAGGTTCTATTTTATAACACGTCGTAGGTTCTATATTATTTAGATTTGTAACTATGAGATCGGGATTGGATATAACATATCAGTTTCGGGTCGGGTTTGTATCACATCCCACAACCCATAAAGTAACCATATATCATTTGATTCAGGTTATGTCAGATCGGTTCGGATATATCTGAAGTAAAATCTAAAACCTTACTTATTTATATAGAATCGTGTATTTAAAGAAATTATTTAATTTTAAATATTTATTGTTAGATATTATATCGAAATAAATATGAAATTGATATTTGAGGTACATATTTATGGTTTAAATATTTATATTGTATATTAATTTGAATATTCGGATCATTTTCTTCGGATTTTTCTATTTTTTGGGTTATCCGTTCGGGTTTGATTAATAACTCTTTAGGTTCATATATGTTTTGTAACACCTAAAAAACACATTCATATAATTGTTTTACATTTCGGACCAGGTACGAATCGGGTATTTCGGTCTGAATTTCGGGTTACATATTTTATGCCCAGCCCTAGTATATATGTTAAAACACCTTACAATGAGAAACAAAAAAACTTATCCAAAACATCTTACATGTTAAAACTGCTGTAATTAAAAATGTATACTACTTAAACGCATCCGCATATACATATCTATCTACCATTTACATATGTATATACTATACCTAAAGAATAGGGGCGGATATAGAACGAATATTTAGATTTTTGGAGATATTTATGATCGTATCAGTTTCATCCGGATCACCAACTTTCCAATTTTATTCGATCGTAGACAATCAAATATCCAATGTTCAGATGTCCAAAAATTATATTTTAACTAGATATTTGATTCGATCCGTTCAAATAAAATAAAAATTTAAAATTAATATAGAATAATATTATTTTATAAAAAGTAAAATTTATTTATTTTAAAACTCTAATAACTAAAATAATCAATTTAATGAATATTTTTTTTGTAGAACTTACATAAAATATAATCATTCTATAATTTATGTATATAATTCTATATATATATATAATGGATCAGAGTCTAGGATTTGTGATTTACTTTGTTTTACGATTTTTGTCTATTAGTATTTGTTTTGTTTTGTAGAGTTAATTAAAAATATTCAGATTTTTTGGTTCGAATTGAAGTGGATAACGAATCAAATTTTAGGGATATTTTGTTTATCCATATTAGAGAGAGCATCAGATATACATAATAACGTATTACATTTCCCATCCTATCACATATGTATCAACCAGTTACTGCTAGACATTTTTAGGCACCGTTGCTGACATTTCAAAACATAATATAAAAAGTCAATAGGAATGTGTCCCACATAAAGAGGAGACACGATAATAATTCGCAATCGTTATGAGGCCATAGGATCTCTCGATTCCTACAGTAGATAGATGTACTGCGAGACTATGTACTGCGAGACTAACTAGAAACACATTTTATATGGGCAAAATCGCCACAAGTTGATGGGAAAGGTCATGCAAAAGCAAAATTTATAGATCAGTCGATGACAACGAAGACTTTTTCCTTATGATGGTAAATTTGCTGCATAATGTACCAAAACTAAACGTTTCATGCTACGGTTGGTTCATAACTACTTCAAGTTTTAACGATCCAATAAGAATTGTTTGTGTCTTGTAATAATTTTTATTTTGTTTTGCTTTATATCACTATGGAAAAATTATTGGTTTACTTTGGCAAGCTTCTGTCTTCAGTAGCCCACTTTGGTTATTTGACACCCAAAGATTATAATTATTTGTAGTTTTAACAAGGTCAACGGTTCAGGAAACCTACAAGTCTACGAACGAATTGGGGATATATATTAATTTTTGTATATTTTTATATAGTAGTCGAAAATTTACAGATAACTATAGTTGTTAAAATTATAACAAAATGAAGTCAAAAGATGTATTTGAAATATATATCCTGCGTATTAATAAATAAATACATCCTATAAATATGAACTTATAAACACTACGTCTATATATGAACTATGATATGAATTTAAGGTCGGTCGGATCAGTATCTAGATGGTGGCAGTAGAATAAGAGGTGAAAAGGACATATCACACCATAACAAATATTGATAGTTTGTGATAATTAGGAGAACAACACCCATTTCAAAACATGAGTTCAATGATCGATCATTAAAGGAGTATAAATCACTACCAAATTTTGACTGATTTTGTTTCAACACTTTAGAATGATCGAAACAACTTTGTTTAATAAAAAAATAAAAAAAAATCAATTGAAGTAACGAAAGCTAAACGTTCAACTTCTTGCGAACTTTTGACTTAGCATGACCGGTTTCTCTGCTACCACCCGCAAATACAGCTTTTGCTGTTGGTAGCAGTTATTGGCTTTTTGCAATAATTACCCAAACCGTTTCAAACCGATTCAAATCGCTTTAAACCTCGTAAATTCAAAAGCTGGTTTCAGTTAGCGTTTACGGTTGAAGGCAATTGCAGGAGAATAATTTTTTTTTCTTTTTTTTAAAACAATATAAATACAAAAATAAAATATTCAATAAAAATTTTAAATTGAAATTATGAAAATACTAAAATATATCTATTATATTTTAATAAATATTATAAAATTTTAAGATAAAATTTTTTTCTATAATTTTAAAAAATTTAAAACTATAACTTTCTAAATATATTTTTTATATTTATTATAATATTATGATTTTTGATGTTTTTATAATTATATAAAATGTAAATATTGTTAATTTATTATTTAACTGATACTGCATGTGGTAGTTAAACCGTCATAAGTATCTCGTAAACGCATCAATTTCTAACTGTCTAACCAGTCGTACAAATCTCTTAAAACCATTAAAAACCGTAAGTACCCGCATCCACAAATTCTCGCAACCGCAACCACAACCACTGCATTTGAACGAGTTAAACTTTTAGTTTTAATGTACAACTGCACCACAGAAAATTTGGGTAACAACACGCGCTTTAAATGTTAAAAAAAAAAGACAACACGCGCTTTAACCTTTTGTAATAAAGTTTTGGGAAATTGCCAAAACAGAATAAAAAACAGAATGGTTGTCCCTATGGTATAAATTCAACTTTGTCCATTTTATCTCTCTTTTACCCTTTTATTTCTGAAACTTAATAAAATAAATAGTTTTATGAATCAAAAAAATTATTAAAAATATAAACTATTAATGGAACACCAATATACAGAAGGACATATTTTTTATTTTTTCAAAAACTTAATAAATAAAATTTCCAATTTACGTTCTACTAAAAGTAGAAATCGTCTTCTACGGAAATTGGGTTAGTAGAATGCAAAATCCAGAATAAACACGTACATCTACTTGTTTTGGAACGTAAAATCTACTTTTGATTCAATATCTAAATATGGGGAATGCGAATTCTACTAATTGTAAAGATATCTACGTTTCTGAAAAATGCAGTTTCTACTTTTAACAAGTATTCTAACATTTATCGAACGTGAAATCTGAAAACTACACAAACGTCTAAAGAAGGTAGAAATTACATTCCTTATTATTTTCATGGTTCTACGCATTGTAGAAGGTGTCTTCTACTAATAAAATCACCTGTTTTTGGCGAAAATAAAGGAAAGTCAGTTAACAAAATATTCTAAAAATATTCTAACTTCCTAAAATGGTTCTGCTCGATTTTCTTTGTCAATTTTTTTTAAAAAAATGATTTTGCCTTTCTTCTTCATGAATCTATGATTTTTTCATAGTTTCTCTTTTGATTTTCAGAAACTTTTGTTCTAGATTAGATGCATATCTATACAACATGTGGTCTTTGGGAATTAGGTGCAACTACGGGATGGATTTTTGAGGCTGATGGCAAAGGGGGTAGGCTATTGTTAGTGGAATCAAATTGTACTTTAGATGAATTAAAAAGGATGATTTTGGAGGATTTTGGTATGGAAGAAGAAATCATAGCCGATTTGGAGTTAAGTTATCTACCTGCTGAGTTGATCAATACTTCAGGATGTCCACCTGTGATCATTGCAAACGATCGTCAGCTTCATAATTTTGTTCGATTTGTTCAAAAGAGTGCTTCTACTCGATTGTGTGTAACATGTAAAGCCAAGGCTGAGAATCCGAATAAGAAGCCTTTGATCTTAACAAACCGCCAGCTGATCCATGTACTCATGAAGAGAAAGGAAACTCGTTTGACAATGGGGACGAATCAGCTCCTGTGTATGCTGAGAGGCAGGGGAATAAGAAGAATGAAAAGCGGAAAGGAGTCGCAGTTGATGAGGATGGGGACTATGATGCTGATACCATGATCTCTGAAAAAGAGAACATACATAAAATGTCAAAGTTTTCTCTGCTCCATGTTGTTAAGGTCGGACAATTTTTTGAGAACAAAACTTTGTTGAAGGCGACTTTCGAGATGTGTGCAATGAAGCATAACTTTGACTACCAGGTTATCAAAACGGATAGACAACTTTGGTATGTTAGATGTGCAGATAATGCATGCAATTGGGGTGTTCGAGCAGAGTGTCTGAAGGATTCATCATATTTCATGATCAAGAAGTATGTCGGTAAACATACATGCGCACCTTCAAGCAAAACCAAAGCGGGTAAGACTGCTTCAGCAAAAACAATAGGCAGTCTGATTATGCATAAGTATGTAGGCGTCAAGGAAGGGCCGAAATGTAATGATATCATACAGATTATGCGTAGTGATCATGGATGCGAGATATCAAAATCTTTAGCATGGGATGCGCGTGAATATGCGATCAGTGCAGTTAGAGGTATTCCAGAGAGAAGTTATGGGAAAATACCAAAATACTTGCACATGCTGAGAGAGGCTAATCCAGGTACACACACATCCTATGAGATTGACGGAAATGAGAACTTTCGTTACCTATTTATTGCATTTGGGCAATCGATAAGAGGATTTAACA
This sequence comes from Brassica napus, assembly GCF_020379485.1. NCBI lineage: Eukaryota > Viridiplantae > Streptophyta > Magnoliopsida > Brassicales > Brassicaceae > Brassica > Brassica napus. The sequence continues at coordinate 6,192,074 of NC_063445.1, read as the reverse complement.
GAGTCATGAGGCGGGTTATTGTGATCGATGGGACCTTTTTGAAGAATAAATACAAAGGAGTTTTACTGGTTGCTACGGCTTTAGACGGAAATTCAAATTTGTATCCTATTGCGTTTGGAATAGTCGACTCAGAGAATGAGCGTTCTTGGGAATGGTTTATGAGACAACTTAAGGTTGTCATTGCAGATGATCATGATTTGGCTTTTATTTCAGACAGACATGGGTCTATCGCTAAGGCAATTGAAAACGTGTATCCATCAGCCAGACACGGGATTTGTATTCATCATTTGTTGAATAATGTGGTCACATATTTCCATGGGAAAGGACTTGCTGGGTTGGTTTCAAAGGCGTCCAAGGCTTATCGAGTTTCTGAGTTTGAGAAGACATTTGCTACTGTGTGTAATATCAGTCCGGCAATTGGAGATTATCTTAGGGAAGCTGATGTGCAAAAATGGGCTAGATGTCAATTCCCTGGATACAGATACGACATAAGGACAACCAATCCTGCTGAATCTATCAACTCTGCTTTGCGTTCACCGAGAGAGTATCCAGTCATCCCTTTGTTAGACAGTATCAGGGAAATGTTAACACAATGGTTTTATGAGCGTAAGAAACTGATTTCAAAGCATAAACATCCTCTGACTAAAGATGTAGAGAAAAAAATAGAGAGGAGAATCGGGAAAGGCGCCACATTTGTAGTTTACCCTGTCAGTGCTGGTCGATTGCTTGTTAGAGGTGATAAATTCGACTGCTTAGTTGATTTGGATAGAAGGACTTGTTCATGTGGAAAGTACACCCTTATGAAGATCCCTTGTAGGCACGCAATTAAAGCTGGTTTTCATGTTGGAAGAGAGCCACACACATTGACTGATTTGATGTATACTACAGGAGCTTGGAGAGAAGCTTATGAAGAAAGCATAAATCCTATTGATGTTCCTGAGGATGCTTGGTCTATACCAGAAGATGTTAAGAAAGTCATTGTTTTACCACCACAGACAAGAAGATCAGTTGGAAGAAAAAGAAAACGCAGATATGAAACTGCGGAAGACAAAATTCGGTCATCGCAAATATCACGAAGAAAGCAGCCTCGGAAGTGTAGTAGATGTGGTATTAGTGGGCACAACAGAGCAACTTGTCAAGTACCAATATAGTCAGTCACAAATGGTAAGGGGTGAGGTTATATAGGCGGTAAATTTATGTGTTTTTATAGCTTGGTTTATGTGTTTGATGTATGGTTCTTTGTGTCACAGGTTGCTCTGTTCAAGTTTGCAAGTGGCGGTAGATGGCGAGCTAGGCGAGCTTATTTCAAAGTGCATTCTCATCATTTGGATAAAGGTTGCTTTGTACGGTTTTTTTCTTCTAAACACTATAGGTTCTCTTTTCAATTGGATAAATTTCGTTTGGATTTTTTCTCATTTTCATTGTTAAGCATTGGCATCATTCTTCTAAGTTTCATTGTTATACATTGCCATCATCATTCTTTCTCAGTTTCATTGTACTCGATTTGAGAAAACCCCTCGAAAATGAACCAAAACAAAGCCATAGTAAGAACCATAAAATGTGACATAGTCATTGTAAGAACAAAAGAGATTGAAGCAAAATACTAAGAACCAGTAGACTGGTTTCATTCATTCTTGACTTTACCAAAACACAGTAGAATGATTCCTAAACAACCTAATTCAAGGGAATTTTTTTGCTTCCTTACTTCTTCTTCAACTGTCTCTTTCATACTCGTTTTCAGATCTTCAATTGCTTCTGTTATTCTCCCTTGCTCTGCATCTAGCTTTTGAAACTCATCAACCAAAGCTTCATCAACCCACTTAAATAAATGGGTTTCATTTTTTCGCTACATAGAAGAAAAATAAAGTCAGGACAGCGTGTTCGTCTCTCTTAATCAAAAATCGATTCAGACAAAAGATATCAAAGCCATGACCAACGCCTTTAACAAAACAGAGTTTCGATATGAACAGATAACTATTATGTATTTGAATCCTTAAACAAATCGAAACCATGAACCTGTGACCCAATTTCGCATCTATAGAACCGTCGGTAAGGATTCTCATCTGTTCTCGAATAGAAAATCACAACCCCCTTCCCACACCAGCACCTAGATGGCACCCCGTACGAATATCGCCTTGGAGTATTCATGTTTTAGGAAAATTGATTCAGAGAGAAAAATGTTCTCGACAGAGAAGAGAATTCTGAAAAAATGGGGAAAACTCGGGTTTTTGGTTTAAATATGTCGGGTATTAGGTTATTTGTGGATCTAATTCGGGTCGGGTTTTATTGCTGATTTGGATCAAAAGTCGAGTTTACAAGAAACCAAGTTTAGTGTATTGGATTTGATTCGTTTATATACTCTTATCGGTTGATTTCTTCTACAACGGCTATTAGAATGCATGATTAATGTTGTTTTGGTTTCTCGTTAGGGTATGTTTAGGGTTTCGTTATGTAGGGCATGTTTAGGATCTCGTTATGTAGGGCATGTTTAGGGTCTCGTTATGTGTTTTTAGACTCTCGATTGAATGACTGGTTTCTGTTTAGGGTATGTTTAGGGTATCGTTATGTTTTCGAATGTTGTCTCATTTAGGGTATTGTTTAGGGTCTCGTTACGGTTGATTGTTGTCGCCGACATGACTTTTTTGGGTCTCATTAAACACATTGTCAAAAACTTAGAATAATAAACCCAAAAGCAATTCATTAGAGGGATTAAGCATTCATGTTCCTAATAAAACACACATTAGATTAAGCATTTTTATCCTAAAAGTTAGAATAAAAGCCGAACTAGTTACATTTAAAAATCGATTCTCACAGAATCTCTTCTACGGTTGAAGTGAGACACTCTGGAGGTTCATAATTTGACATCCTCTCAACCAATTCCGGGTCGTTTGCCGCTTCCCATAGATCCCACAAAATTCTGTGGCGAGCTTCTTTGATGTTACCATCATTCACCATCGACAACTTCAATCCAAGCGAGTGGCACTCGATGAACTTTATTGTATAGACACCACAATCACATGCACTTTTATTCAGCTTACCCATGGGGACATAGTGAACCGTATATGCAGCGAACGTAAAGTCCTTCTGGTAACTCGGTGGCTGAACTGCCTTGACAATACGAGGAACAAGATTTGCGAACCCATCCAATTCCTTGTACCTTTTTCTGCCCGAGCAATCAAACACATCAATGCTCCTCGTCACGAAACTGATACACAATGCGATCCAATGATTCCCGCTAACATGAACAGGGACATACAGTCGATCCACATCTACATTCCATATCTCTTGTGTCTGTCCATGTGGTGGAAGGACCCCTTTGCCGTACTGCACTAGCAAATCATGAAGCTTGTATTTTCTTATACCCGCCTTGAAACTCTCATACTCCTTTTTAATCATGTTGCTGAAGACAACAGACATGAAGGCGACACGGTGAAGTTTCCATCGTTTCAGAGATGTTCTCTCCCTGTATACGTACATCATGGCGTCAATCTCCTGCATATTACGATGATGTTAACACACACCATGTATGGAAAACACACATGAAAGCTAAAAGTATAAAGGTTTTACCGAGTTGTGAAGCCACTCGGTTCTATCCATAAGACGAGTACCAATCTCAGCATCTAACAATGAAGGTCCAATCCGTAGAGGTCTGTAACCAAAACAATGATAAAAGTTCAAAACAATGATATGGTTTGATTAAATTTTAAAAACACATGATATAAAAATGAGAATTTACTTACTTGGATTTAATTAACCAAGTGCTAACTTTTTCCCAATCCTCTTTACGAAGATACACCAATGCCGCATCTGCTGAGGCTTCTCCGGCTCGATCTATTTCCTCATCATTTAACTTCGGTGGGGACATGTTGAAGGGTTTTGAGTTTTCGACTTTCACTTGAGAAAGATCAAACCCATCAACATATGTATCTTGGGACAATTCCCTTAATTCTTGTGTGCTCAATCCAAAATCAAACTCGTTAGTTTCTATACCATTCTTTAACCAATCCTATTCATTAAAACCAAAAAAAAATATATGTAAGAAGTCTTTCAATCAAAACACAAAGAAAGCATTACATTCATGGAGTTATCATTACACAAACATTCAAGCATATTACACATTTATAAACCTATTACAATATCCGAAAGTTTTACATAATATTACACTGTGAAAATGTTTAGTTCCAAAAACAACCTAACTCCAAAAGACTAGTTCCAGCACCCTTACGCGGCATCCTAGATACAAGAACATCAAGTTCTACACTTTCTTTTAGGAAGTACCTTTTCCTTTGCTGGAGCTTGAGCTTGAGCTTGATTGACCTTTTTCTTTGCAGGAGCTTGAGCGGTTTTGGTCTTAGGCGCAGCTTCATCGATTTTGCTCTTAGGAACGCTTCCTTCTGCCCTCAAACTGATTGCTTCCCTGAGCTGTGAAACCTCGATCTCCATGTTGCCGATCCTCTCTTTGAACATGCTCTCCATACTCGCCATTTGCGCTCTGAGTATATCGCCCAAGGAACTGATAGATGAGTGGACCAAACCCTCAATGAAACTCTTAGTTTCTTGATCAATACTCTGTTTTTTTTCTGCTGTTCGCTTACACAACAACTTCTTCTTTCTTGACTCGGCTCCTTCATCCTGAATCTTTCTCTTGCCTCTTCCAGCAACATGGACCGAAGATGTCTCCACATCTGCTGCAATATCAGTAGCATCCACACTCTTATCAGCTTCTGACTCTGTATCGGCTTCCTCCATCTCAGTCTCTTCATCCTCTATAACTGGCCATTCTGTGTTGCTCCAATCAAAGTTCTTTTTAATCCTATCGAGAAGAAGCTCCACACGCTCATCTTCCATCTCATCCTTCCTTGTATAATCAGCATCCCTCAACACATCACCATTGCCACTTACTGAAATTACCGAGAACAAATCTCCCTACAAAACAATTATTACATTATAAGCTTTAAAAAATATGCAACAGCCATATAAAAGAATACAATAAATATTCATACCTTCTCAGTAAACGATTCCTCAAGTTGAATGATGTCTTCATAAGAAACTTTTGCAACTCCTTTCCAATTTCCACACCTTGGACCGCAGAAACTGTCCGAGACTTTGCTGCCACATATTTCTCCAAAATCCGGAATTGCTTCCATAATCCAAATCTGGAACGCATAGGAGAACCCCTCGAAAATGTAGCTGTTCTTCTTACCCAACTTCTTCCTAACCTTCTCAATGGAACTCAGTAAGAAGTCGTAGGAGTGAAGACCCCAATGGAAGTTCCGAAGCTTCTCGAGATCCATCACCAGCTTGATGTACATATGAGGGATGTTCACCTTCTCATCTCTCCCCATCACCACACCCATTATCACACACAAGTAGATCAACCTCATCCTATCACGCCGAGACCAGCTGTGAACTTCTTGTAGATGCACCTTTTTGATCGACTGCAAGGTGATCTTACCACCTGTCCTTAGTAGTTCACTCCAAAATCCGCCATCACTTTTCCATTTAATTACGTCACAGCTACTTTCCCGCGAGATCTTGAGGCCTGTCACAGTGTGGTACTCCTGAAGCGAAAACCGGAGAGGCTTCCTTGCAAATATAAACCACTTCTCATGCATCTTCGAGGTAATCAGCTGCTTACACAAGAAGCTATCCACCAATTTCCCCGAAAACTTGAGGTTATTTTCCGCAATCGCCATGATATGTTTGAAAACAGGATCTATCTTGACATCATCGTACTCCGCAGGCATAGCTTTCTTCAGATCTCTGATAAGTTCCATGCGGCAGCAGTTATTGATCTTCTTCACCTGAGGTTCTAAACCCTCTGCATACACTCGCTTAGGTAGCTCTAACTCCATATCTAGAAAAGACAAAAAAAATTGATTCTAGTTAAAGACTGAAATTGATTGAAGCAGAGACAAACACAAGAAATCTGTTAATCAAAGTAAGCCAATTCACAATCAATAAACCAGCCCATGATAAACGAAATCAATTCACAAACGAAATCAGTTAATCAAAGTAAGCCAATTCACAATCGAAATCTGTTCATATAATCAGTTAACAACACTTAAAATCCTAAGAAACGAATATAAAAAGAGTAACCCAAATGAAGAACTCAAACACAGAGAAATGCAATAAAGAACCGGATAAAGAAAGAGAGAAATGCTAGCTTCAAACCCGAATGAAGAACTCAAACCACTTGACATATGAAGTATTGAGAACATACCTTATGCGCTAGCAATGTCGGAGAAAGAGAGAGGCGGGGAGGTTGAAGACAAACTCGATTTCACCAATGACCAAGAGAAGTTCCGAAATCGCCTTTGTTTGTCGAGATATCCAGAGATCCAGAGAAAAGTATTAGAACAAGAAGGAGAAAGAAACAAACTTTATGATTGAAATTGGATGGAGAACGTTGGTGTTTACCTTCAATATGTAGGAGAAGACAAAGGGTTCCACCGGTAGGGGAAAAGAAACGGGTTCCACCGGTGGCGTCTGCAGTCGCCGTTGATTTCACCGGAGAAGACAGAATCGCCTTCGTCGTCGCCGTATAGAGAGGCGGAGAGATTGTTTTCTTTATTAGGGTTACGGGAAAAAAAAACAGAATGGTTTTAATCCATTTTCCAATTTTCCCTTTGTTTTTCTTTTTTATTCGGCAACCATTTTTACAAATTGATTTCCATATTTTTTAAATACAATTTGGGATTAGTTTAAGGTTAGTTTAGGTATTATGAAGAAAGTTATACTATAGGGACAACTTTAGATTGAATTTATACCATAGGGACAACCATTCTGTTTTTTTATTCTGTTTTGGCAATTTTCCCTAAAGTTTTTAAACGATATAATCTCTAATAGCACACAAATTTCTCATAGCTGATCACATATCTACTATATATTAATCATGCAACATTACAACATGTTTTCTTAGCCACGTGTCATCACGAGAATAATTCTTAAAATTGTTAGAAAAATAACTTGGTCCATATAAACATATACTATGTTTTTTATTAAACTAACTATCAAATTAATTAATAGTGTACAAAATAATGTTTTTTCTTTTCTTAAATAAAAACTACAGAATTACCTAATATGGTTAACATATATATAATAATTAATGATTATGAATAATACATATTTGATAAAAAATTCTAACCTCTCTTTTTTTTGTTTAATTTTATACTATTAAAAAATTAAACAATCACATTAAGCATATAATAAAAATAATTAGATTTTTTCTTATATGTTATGTTTTGAATTTTTTAAAACGACTATAAATTATTAAAAATGGTAAAAGTCTCACATTAAAAAAATTGTGATCAATGGTTTAACTTTTTTTTTTTGTTCAAACAAGATACAAATGATCATATATCATACGAGTGGGCGTTCAGATACACGTTCGGGTTTGTATCGGATATTTCAGTATAAAGGTATAGAACCCGTTCGGGTATTTCTACACTTTGAGTCGGGTTCAAGTATTTTATGTTCCGATTTGGGTATTTTATGTTCGAATTCAGATATTTGGGTCGGGTACATATTTAAATTTTGAAGAAAATAAATAAATTATTTATTGTTTAAGTTTTTGTATTTAAAATATATTTTAACTTAACTTTTTTTTTTATTTTAAAAAAATTAAACTTTTAATAGGTTTGGAGATAAAACTTTTAAAAAAGAAAGACACTAATTTAGTTGTTGTTTTGAAATTTTAGATGCAACTTTTGTTAATACAAGAAACAAGAACTTGATATGTATTTTAAGTGAGTAGCAAATGATTTTATTCATAATTATATGTATATTATCTAATTTTGAGCAATAAGAATCATTAATATAAATATTTTGAATAAAATGAGAGAAATAAACTAGAAATATAGAGTTAACTATACTTATGTTTGGTTATCTTTGGATATCCATTCGGGTTCGGATATTACCCGTTCGGATTCAGATATTACCCGAACTGATGAAATAAGTAATTTGTTTTGTTGTTGTAATTAGATGATTTTAAGACCGAGCTGGTGAATATATACTAGACAAACATTTATATTTCGAGTCTGCACTTATATTCTATAACAATTTGATATATTAGATTTGAACATTAACCTGTTAATATAGTTTGCCAATGATTTTTTGTCAAAATTTTAATTCTTAGATATGTATATGGAGTGGAACTAATTTTTACAGATGTCCATTTTTTTAATTGACACTTATGTAATTCTTAGATATGCATAAAAGAAGTTAAAAAATAAACTTAACTCATATCAATGAAACAAAGACGAGAACGAAAACACAATTCTATAGAGGTAAAAAAAATGAAATTACTTATGGTGAGTCAATAATAAACAAATCGAGAGCAGAAAACCTAATCCCTTTTCGTTATTATACAATCGATGTTGCCTATTTGGTTTTGGTGATTTGTGTCAGCCACAAAACTTAATTTCTTTTTGTGCATATGAAGTCTTAAAAAAAAATAAAATGAGATGTAATACTTTAACTCTTCAACAACGATGATATATTTTAGAGACCAACATTTGTATTCATCATTTTATAATCGATAAAAATTGTAGTGTTGCAAAATGTTAAAATCATTTCATAAACAAACATTATTATAAAAACTCACCTTGCGCGTATGCGCGGGTTATCATCTAGTGTTAAAGTTTTTTTTTTGTTTTTTTTTAAACACTTACATCAAGTGTTAAAGTTAAATGGTGATTTACGTAGGAAATAAGTGTATCGCCATTTATGCTTAATTCTTGTAAGAAAAAAAATGATTAGCTATGTTACCTGAGTTTTTACTTTTCTGATTATTAATATTTGATTAAATTATGTTAAACACCAGCATAGCATGCTGAACCTTGAATTTTGAATTCACTTGTAGAAAGAAAAGAGTCATGGATAACGTATACTGTAAAATCTTTTCATAGTATTACTACAAAAATGTAAGTGTTAGCTATGTAATATGTAATATGTAATATGTTGTACATATAATATAATTATATAAGTATGTTTCATGTTCTTTTTGTTTGGCCTACAGCGTGTATTCTTTGTCCAATGGAATATTAGTCTAGTGGCTATACCACATGCAAGTCCACATAATTCCTGATTTCGATCGAATCTACAGTACCGCATTACTTGAGTGAACTCTTAATAAAAAAGTGATCAGCGGGTCCGGGACTACAAAACGCGATAAGTTATTTTTGTACAAATATTAATGGCAATATGCAAATTATATAGTCCATGCCTATAGAAAGCAATGATAATAGCATAAATGTAGGCAATGAGTGCACAAAGAGTTTATGATCAAAAGAAATGAAATGTGTAGGGTTACTCTTCTTGGTTGAAAGAAAAGTGTGTTCATGACAAATCAAAGAATAGGACGGTGTGATTTAGATGTTTTTAAGTGATCCCATCATGTTGTTTTCTTATTTTTTTAAATTTACTAATTAAGACTCGTGCATGTGTTCTTATGCGTTTGTCCAATCTTTTGGAAAGGAAAAAAGGTCAACAAGCACAATAGCTTCTCCACCATTTTCACATATTCTCTATTGTATCTTTACTCAGTCGTTTCATCTACCCATTCATGTAAACTTTGAAACTTTGAATTTTTTTGGGAAAATTGCCAAAACGGAACAAAAAAACAACATAATCGTCCCTATGGTATAAAACCATCACTAAATTGTCCCTAATGTATAATATTTTTCATAATGCCAAAACTAATCTTTCCTTAATCAAACTAAACATAAATTAAAACCATTTTTAAAAATTTTAATGGAAAAAAATTAAAAAAATAAGGTAATCCCATAATGTTTTAAAAAAGAAAAAATGTAAAAACAATCTAAAAAAAGAAGACACGTCACATATCAAAAATATCCCATAACCTAATTGCATTTGGTTTCTAAAATCCTCCAAAACTATTCTTTTAAAATTCTCTAAGGTAGAACTTGATTCCAATAACAGTAGCCTACCCCATTTATCATCAGCCAAAAAAACCATCATGTGCTTACACTAAATTCCCAAACACCACATATTGTATAAATATGCATCATAGAACAAAAGTTTTTGAAAATCACAAGACAAACTATAGAAAAATCATAGATTGATGAAGAAGAAAAGCCAAAATCGTTTTTTTTTTGATATTTTTGACAAAGAAAATCGATCAGGACACGTTTTAGGAAATTGAAATATTTTTAGAATATTTTCTTAACTGAAACTTCTTTAATTTTCGGAAAAACTGATTTTTTATCCGTAGAAAGCACCTTCTACATTATGTAGAACCATGACAAAAATTCTGAATACAATTTCTACTTTTTGTAGACGTTCGTGTCAAGTTTAGATTTCGCATACCTGAAATTTTAGAATACTTCATAAAAGTAGAAACTGCATTCAAAAGAAAAGTAGCGATTTTTACAATTAGTAGAATTTGTATTCTCCATATTTAGAATTTTAATCATTTTTAGATTGTTTCTTCTAAAAAAAGTAGATGAACTTGTTTATTCTAGAATTCGTTTTCTACTAATCCATTTTCTGTAGAAGACGAATTCTACTTTTAGTGGAACATAATTTTAAAATTTTATTTATCAAGTTTTTTAACCAAAAAAAAAATGTGTTTGTGTATATAGGTGTTTTATTAATTGTTTATATTTTTAATATTTTTTTGGATTCATAAAACTATTTATTTCATTAAATTTCAGAAATGGAAAGGGTAAAAGAGAGAATAAATGGACAAATATGATTTTATATCATAGGGATAACTATGTTGTTTTTTGTTCCGTTTTGGCAATTTTCTCAATTTTTTTTGGGCTTAAACATCAATTTTATATTAATCACAAACTGGGAGTACATGATTTTCACCCTATGGAATTCAACCACACTTATATACAAAATCATCTAGTATCACACATGATCACTTTTTTGGATCCAGTGCTACCCGACCTCAACTTTGATGTAATTTAACCTATGAGAACAAGCCCTTCCTAACACTCAGAAAGAGTTTTTTTTATAGGAGTTTTTTTGATAAGAGAAAGAGTTGTCTCTTAACTTGTTATTTCGATTTTTGTTTTCTATGTTTTCGTTTACCTTAGAAATTATTTTTATCATATAATATTGTTTTTCAATTTGTCAGATAATTAAATGGTATAGTAGCCACACAAAAAATGATCCTTGACCTCGATGAAATTACACTTATCTATAAATGGGTGGACGTATATATCGACATAGATATTATGCTAGATATAGGAAGACCTTAAGGCCAAAATTAAGAACAGGATGAAGAAGTAACTTTCCAAAACAGGTAAAATGGGTTAGGCTAAAAACAAGGTTAGGCTTTGAACGTAATGATACCTCTTTTTATTTCGAAAGTCAGCGGGAAGCAAAAATGCGTAGTAACTTTGAAATTAAAAACATTTTATTTATTTCACTTTCATGTTCATGTATTTATCATCTAACTGTAATACATACATGTATGTGTTAATTATACCCATACGAATTTCTTTAATTGAAAGCACTAGTTCATGTCAAGTACATACATATGATCAATGTCAAATCTTAATGAAAATGAAAATTTGAAGGGAGGAAACAGAGGTGCGAAGTTGACTAACAGTGACAAAGAAAGATTGGTGTGGCAAAATGCACCTTCTCTAAGATAAGCCTTCCCCATTACTGTCCTTTTCTTTCTCTTCCCTTTCCTCACCTTTTAGTCTTTTAATTTTTTCTCTTGGTTCTTTATTTAAACTGATTTGCCAAAGATATATAATAAAATAAAACGAAAATATTAATTTTTCTTATGAACTTATGTTTATAGATTTTGTCATCAAATTTATCTGCTGAAAGAAGTATGCTTATGAGATTCAAATTTATAAGCTAAAAAAATATCTAAAAACAAATCTGTAAACTTAGATATATAAAAGAAGGCAAAAGAGATAATCAAACTTCTATGAAGTGAAAAAGTTTTCAAGACAAATTTTACATCTACTAAAATATACTGTTTTAAAATATAACTTATTACAGTCTACAACATTGTTTTTCTTTTGTTTAATTAGGTCTTCAACATCGTGTTTGTTATGTTGAAAACTGCAAAGGAAAATCGAGATATGAGCTGTTCGTTTCACCATCTCTCATCTCCATCCAGATTGATCAATTTGTATGATCTATCAAGATGATTCATTCAGATTGTTTAAAACTGTTTGTTTGTCCATCCAGATAACTCATCTAGATGATTCATCTAGATGGATCTTGTGCTTGTTTATTTATTTTCATTTCCACCCAGAATAGTTTGGTAAACAAATTACTAAAATACACTTCTTTTGATTTAATCATATGTTTGATATTAATTTTAAATTTATTACCTTTAATTATTTAGTCTAATATATTTACATTAGAATTATTTTAAAATTAGCATTTTGACATTCATAAATTATTTCATATAATTTAATTTTTTTTTATTTTGATTTGTATTAAAAAAATTACTACAATAATAAATTCTAATAAAAAAAAGATTGATAAACATGTATTTAAAAAAACTTTAAAGTTTCAAACTAAAAGAAGTATTAATAATAAACTGACTGTAACTTCGGTTTTGGCGGAAAACGAGATTTTTTTGTTTTAGCAGGAAAATACAATTTCGGTTTTGGCAAGAAAACAAAAAAAATTCGGGTTTGGCAGGAAAACACGATTTTTGGTTTTAGCGAGAAAACGAGATTTTGCAGTTTTAGCGGGAAAACTAGCGGAAAAACATGTTTTACGATTTGACGGGAAAGTTTTGCGGTTTGGGCGAAAAAACGCGTTTTTGCAATTTTGGTGGAAAAGTGTATTCTTGCAATTTTTGCGGAAAAATGAGTTTTTATGGTTTTGATGGAAAAATGCGTTTTAGGTTTTAACAGGGAAATGCGTTTTAGGTTTTAACAGGAAAACGCGTTTTTGTGGTTTTTTCATTTTTCATATGTGACAAAATGACATTATATTTAGGTTTGTAATTTTACATCAAAAGTATAATAGACATTATATCATTCTGACAGAACCATCTTCATCCAGATGGTTCAATTTGGATCAGCCTGCTGAATTTTAAAATTAAATCTAAATTTTTTAAAGTAGTCCAGATAATCCATCTGGATGAGTTGCAATTTTAGTATCTAAACGTACATAACTCTCATCTCCATCCAGATGGCTCATCCGGATGGAGAAACGAACATGCCCATAGAAGAGAGGCAAGTGCGACACATTGCAAAACAAACACTTAAGATTGAAAAATTTCATATCAATTTTATTGTTCTTCGAGTGAATACATTATTACTGAGCATAGCAACGTGTGCGATCTTTACATGTTACAATACTAATGATTTGGTTGACTAGCTTTCGTGAATGATTTGGTTGACTAGCTTATTTCAAATATTGATATATGTTACTTTGACACGACAGGTTGATGTTGCGTAGCGTGAGCATTTTTAAAGATGCAATGTAACAGATTTTGATAACATCCACTATTTTATATCTATATATCTTACCTATATAGAATTTGGTAAGTTCACACTAAGCTTGTGAACATAAAGAACCATTATTATTGGAACAATGTACATAAGGCTAGAGGAACATCTTTTTTTTTTTGTGGGATGTCGCAACGCTTTTAATCTCATATCGAAACTTCAGTTTAGTACATGTAAGCAAGCTTGTTTTGCTAATAGATCCGTCATATGATTGGAACACAACGCTTTATAAATAGGGAAAAGCTGACAAACGACATTAATGCATTTTTACGTTTGGTTTAATCACTACTTAATGGCCTTATATTATACACCAAAGTATAAACAAATGAATAATGTATATTGTAACATTCTAACTAAATCGGAAGTAAAAATATAGTAAAAATATGTGATTTCAGTATCAAATTATCGGAAAAATCTTGTCCCATATTCTTTTGGTTTTGTTTCAACTACTAAATCCATCGTTGTTTGAACGAGATTCAGTCGACTAGAATCAAAGAAGTCAAAAATGAGATGACTAAAGACGTTTTATTAGATTTGAACTGAAGGGTTACAAGAGTGACCGGAAAGTGAAAGAGCAACAAGATCAAAGAGATCGCCTAAAACCCTAGATCTAGCCGCTTGGTCTGTCCAATGATCCCTCCCCCTTTCTTGTTGCTTCCTCTCCCCTTTTTATAGGTCTTCTGCCCTTGATGCCCTAAGTTCGTGCTTCTTTGGGCTTTGATGCGAAAGGCCGCGTACACGGGCCCGGGCAGAATTTCCTTAAAGCCGGGTACTTTTGGTCGGCTTGGTCGACCGGCTAAAAGTACTCTAAAGTCGAGTTCTCGTGTTTAGCTGCCGAGCCGACCGGACAAATCCGACTCACTGGATTAGGGCATGTTATTCGATGGGCCTTGCGGAGGGATGTAATCCATCTCCTACAATAAGTCCCCCCAGTTCACTTGTGAACGGCGTGGCAGTCTTAGTGAATTTGTGGGCCAGGTTCATTCGGATAGCATGCTCTGATGCAAGGGGTAATACTTCCCGTTTTAGTCGTCAGCGTGTATTTTTAGTCGCTCCGAGTAGCGTTTAGTCGTCGACGCGTGCTTTCGCCTCTCAGTATTTACAATGAGATACAGTTTACTCGGGTGACAGATTATTTTGGGTGAAAAGACGGGGATCGGTTTTGTTGGTTAACTGGAGACCAGTTTAAATAGAGATAGGGAATTGATTCCGGTCTGAGTTCTTGATCGAAAACCGGTTCCAGCGAGAAGTTGGACCGTCGCGAGTAAGTTCCTGGATATTCAGGCGGCCTTTGAGGCCCATTTAGGCCTTCATAGACCTAATGATTGCACTCGAAAAACGTGCCTTCGTTTTTGCTATAAATAGACCTCTCTCCTTCGCTTCCGTCATTCTTCTCTGCAGATTCAGGTATCCGTTTTCTCTCCCTTCTTTCTACATTTACTTTCTCTCTCTAGATAGGTTTTCTCTTGCATAGACTCGTTAGTATCCTTCGGCGGTTGTAGTCGTCCCCTACATTAAGGAACATGCCTCTAGAATGTCAACTGTATCGAGAAGAAAAAGGGAAGGGAATCGCGGATTCTCCAAGTCCGACCAGAGATGCGTCTGCAACTGACAGCCCACTGGACGGCTTCGACTTGATTCATCGCGATGCTCTCCGAGATATAGAAAACATGACCCTATCTCAACGTCCTTTGGTCGCTGATGCTCATAGGATGATTCGTGATGAAGGCGTGGATCGCGTTGAAGTCGGGAGCTGCGACGTGAGCGGTAGTGGTTCTGACGCGTCCAGCCAAACCTCGAGACATTAGAGACGAGCTCGTCAGGGGATTCCTTTCGACCAGGTAGACTGCCGTCCCACGATCTATCATCCTGGCGGGATCTTCGAGGAACTCTCTCCACTCCCGCCTGAATTACTTCGTGACCCGCAAGCTCAGTCATGGGGGAATGTCTTCGATTCTTGCTCCTTTCACAAGACGGTGCGGGATTTGTTGAGGCGAAGTAGAGGCGCCGCCGTTACATACATTATTCCTTCAAAGGGGCAACGTCCTTGGTCGCCTCCAATTGGCTACCAGTGTGTCTACGAATCTTATTTTGGGGACCACACGAAACTCTGGTTTCCGATTCCCCGACTGATCACGTCTTACGCATTTCGTCGGGACATCGCAATCTGTCAGTTGCTCAATGGGTCGCTGCGCATTGCGGTTATGCTGATGGTGATGGCAGCGGATATAAACGTCTCAATGAGCGTGAGAGTGTTCAAAGAGTTAACTTTCACGAAGGCGGAGCCGCATGGGATATTCTCAGTGGAGATGCGTTCGAGCTACAACGTCTTGGCTGGGCATCCGAACAAGACGAAAGACTGGCATCACTCATATTTTTATATCAAGTCCGACGAGCATGCCTTCTCGGAACCTCCTGGGGACGACTATCGCGTGCTATGGAACAAAACGCTCGGTAGATATTTTTTGTTGTTGTCATGTCCTATTCGGGTATTCTTAATCGCGTGTTTCTTGTTGTTGTAGTTCGCCATCCTAATACGATCGCATACCCGGAGAAATTCTTCGAGAGTGCCCGGGCAATCGCGGCTCACAGCCATCTCCGTTGGCCCGATCTTAGTCGAGAGTTGATAAGCCGCCAAGAAGCTCAGATTGCCAGAGGTGAGTTCGTTGGTCTTTCACCGAGAAGTTTTTTATCAACAACTTATCTGCGCCGTCCCTATGTTTTTGTTGACCATTTAGTCTCCTCCTCTCTCTTTTGCAGTTGATTGGGAGTCGAGACTTCCCGTTGTACTCGGGCCCCGTAACGACGCCTGTCCCTTTTTACTCAAAAACAGCAGAAGCTACTAGACGAAGCTAGAAAAATGGACGGAGTTCCTGATCTGAGCGCGTTATTGAAGGGGAAACTGCAATTGCTTTCGAAGAAGTCAACTCCCGCTAACGTGCAAGCGTCGACCAGCTCTGACGGTGACCGGGCTTCCAAGGAAGGAGCACCCGATTTAGTTGACGAGGGCATTGGGGCGGAGCCTCCTACCTCGAGTCCCAAAAAGAAGAAGAAAAAGAGTAGGAAATCCAAGAGGAGAGTAACCGAAGAGCTTCCTCTTGAAGTATCGCTTCTCTCGATGAAACCTCTGAGGGTTTGGAGGCAATGAAGGAAAAAGGAGGAAGGAAGAGGCCTTACGAAGGGGCTACTTCCTCTGTTGATCACGAAGAGGCGCCGGCAGTAGAGCGAGACGGCGCTGCAGAGGATCCTGTCGAGATAAACCCGTCCGAGGGGGTGTCTGAGGATTGTCCCAGAAAGAAGAAGAGGTCCATCAAAGCAGAGCCGCGTCCTTCTGATGTGGAGGCGGCCCTAGTCGAAGTCGTCACGAGAGATGGCGTTTCTCCTGAAACCCCTCCAGAGAAGAGAAAGGTCTCAACGCAAGGGAGTGATCCTGTTACGAGCGAGAGGTCTGCTCCTGATCCGTCTGCGAGAAAAAGCTCTCGTTCTGAAGGTTCTATCGTGAAGAGGGGGAGGATCGAGTTCCCTGATCGCGCCGAGTTTTCCTACGATCAGACAACTCCCCTAATCCTTAATCCTCTTAGGTTCACGGTGGGACGAAGGAGATGCTGCAGTTGGAAGACCTTTACTTCAAGAGCGAGTACATCGATGCTGCTTCCTCTAGAGCACGGGTAACTGCGGTTAGCTTTCTCCTTTTATTTCCTTCTTTGATTTATCGGGCTCATCCATCTCACGTGATCTGTGTTTGTCGTTCTGCAGAGTGACGGGAGCATGAACTTACTCGTTGAGAAGTATGACAGTGCTCTGAAGCAGTGATCCAGTTGGGGTCTTCGGAGAAGCTTGCCCAGTCGAGGTTGAAGGCCATCGAGAGAGTAAGAGAGGAGCATAAGAAGGCTAATGAGAGGGCTGCGAAGGAGAAAGACATTCTTCGAGTGAAGTTCGAAGAGCTGGAGGGTAAGCTCAAATCTGCCGGAGCGGCGAGGAAAGAGCTTACCCGAGAGAACACTCATCTGGAGCAAGCGACCATTAACCTAGAGAAGGAGAAGGCCGAGCTACTCGAAGAGAGGGATGCTGCGGTAGAGAAGTTGATCAGAGAAAGGCAGCGCTTGAGGGACTCTCGGAGTTTGGAGGTTACTCGTGAGAGAGAAAGAGTCGAAGCCGCCATGATTGATAAGGCCAATCACTGCTTTGTTCGCGTGCGCGACCACTTTACTCGCTTGGAGGCCCTTGGGAAAGCGAAGAACCTGTACGGAGGCTTCGGGAACGAAGAAGTGCCTCAAGATGATAAGGGCAAGCGGGACGGAGATCCCGCAAGAGATGATCGACATCTTCGCTGAGCAGGAGAAAATCTACGAGGCGGAGGCTACAAAACTTTGTGTTGGTCCGCTATCTGATAGCGACCTCACTCTTTCTCCGCTGGGACTCCCTTCTCGCTTCGTCGAGTACAGGTTTAGAGGGTCGTTTGATCCTTATGGTTTGAACGTAAATTTGATCAGACCGGAGACGGCTTCTCAGATTATTACCTCGCTCGAGATTACCGGGGAGCCAACAGAAGAGCCATTGGTTGATGTGACGTCGGTCCCCGCTGAGCACGTTGAGGTTCCGGAAGGAGGGGACCTTGGAGAGCATCCAGAGAACAAGAACCTGGAGGAGGTCCCCGGAAAGGACAACTTTGGGATAGGCAACACTCCGGTTCGAGAGGAAGAGACCGAGAACGTGGGCATCGAGGATCCTGTCCTCGTCTCGGATTCTTCTTCTGAAGGACGAGAAGACAGAGAAGAGGAAGACGATAGAGTCAAGGAGACGTCACCGTCACAGCCTATCGAGGAAGACCCGACTGCTGCCGCTACTGAAGACCCAGTCGGTCCTTCTGCTCTTGGGATGCCAGAGGAGGTCGGTCAAGATTCTGCGCCTTGACGCTTTGCTTGTGTCTCTTTTGTATTTTTTTGGCTTTCTTTTTTGGGTTTGTGGTCTTGATAGACCCTGTTGTTGTATCACTGGACGTATTTTTATTTTATATGTAAGTCACTGTTTTCAAGCAGACTTTTAGATTTTACGGGTTGTTGTGTTCATTATCTGTATTTGCAACTTGTCTAAGTAAATTTCAGTTATCTTTAGAGTCTCGCGATATGTTCGACTAGAAACAATAGATTCTTCACCTTTGGCTTTTGGCTTTTGCAAATAGATAGCGACACAACCCGCTAAGGAACTATGTTCAGTTCTTGTCGTGTTTCGATTGAGATAACGTCTAGATGCATTTTTCTACTTTGAAAACAAGAAGCTGAATCTAAGATTAGAAGGTTCTTTTGTCCGTTTTCTCAAAGACTATCGAGTAAATGGGTAGCTAATCCGTTACGCCTTTAGTCGAGAAAAGGTTAAAGATTCACTCCGTTTGGTCGGTGAATGCTCTTTGGGCATAGGTGACCTGCGACCATTGGGTCCTTAGGCTAAGTGTCTGATCAGGACATAGCTAGGAGATGGAACGTGAGTGTCCGCGTACCTCCTGCTGGAGGTACGAGAGCAGTTGGGTTCGACAATCGGTATTTACTCGATCGGAGTCGAAACAAAGAACAAGATTTTGACTTTGGTTTTGTTACAGCTGGACCGGTTAAGGCTGCCTATGTACCTCGGTTGAGGATCAAGCCATTCGTAGTTCGTTTTTCCCGAGTGAAAGAACAAATAGACTAGATCTGAAACAGTAGCTGAAGGAGTGGGCTTGGACAATCTGAAAGCAGAAACGAGCTTCACAAAGATGGGCTCACAAGAAAAACCACACAAGCCTCCAACCTATAAAGCCTGCTCCCAGGAAGACGAAGTTCTCGAGTTACCTATTGACGATACCGATCCAAGCCGGACCGCAAGGATTGGTGTGTATCTGTCTGAAGACATGCAGCGGCCAGTTCTCAACTTTCTCAAGGCGAATGTGTCCTCATTCGCGTGGTCCATGTCAGACATGAAAGGAATTGATCCGGCCATAACAACTCACGAACTAAACGTCGATCTGACAGTCAAGCCTATCAAACAGAAGAGACGCAAGCTCGGTCCCGATAGGTCAAAGGCTGTAAACGAAGAGGTCGACCGGTTGCTCGGCGCTGGCTCAATTGCTGAGGTGCGCTACCCTGAGTGGTTAACAAATCCAGTAGTCGTCAAAAAGAAGAACGGGAAGTGGCCCGTCTGCATCGACTTCACAGACTTAAATAAAGCCTGCCCAAAGGACAGCTATCCTCTTCCCAACATCGACCGTTTAGTCGAGTCCACGGCTGGAAACGAGATGCTCACCTTCATGGACGCTTTCTCTGGGTACAACCAAATCATGATGCACCCCGACGATCGCGAAAAAACGGCATTTATCACGGATAGAGGAACCTACTGCTATAAGGTTATGCCGTTCGGTTTGAAGAACGCAGGAGCAACCTATCAACGGCTTGTGAACAAAATGTTCGCAGACAAGCTGGGCATCACCATGGAAGTATACATCGATGATATGCTTGTCAAGTCGCTACACGCCGCTGATCACCTTTGTCACTTGCAAGATTGCTTCGAAACTCAACAAATACGGCATGAAACTGAACCCAGCAAAGTGCACGTTCGGGGTTTCGTCAGGCGAGTTCCTTGGATACATAGTCACGCAGCGGGGAATCAAAGCCAACCCGAAGCAGATCTCCGCGGTCCTGAACCTCCCAAGCCCAAAAACAGTAGAGAAGTACAACGGCTTACGGGTAGGATAGCTGCACTCAACCGGTTCATCTCTAGATCCACCGACAAATGCTTGCCATTCTACGATCTCCTGCGAGGTAACAAAAGGTTTATATGGGATGAGAAATGCGAGGAGGCATTTACCCAACTCAAGCATTATCTGACAACACCACCCGTTCTCTTCAAGCCAGATATCGGCGACGTTCTATCTCTTTACGTCGCAGTGTCACAAGCAGCAGTCAGCAGCGTTCTAATAAAAGAGGACCGTGGTGAGCAAAATCCAATCTTCTATACAAGCAGGTGCATGACCGGACCAGAAACGCGATACCCAACTCTGGAGAAGATGGCACTGGCGGTCGTCGAAGCAGCGAGAAAGCTTCGCCCTTACTTTCAGTCACATTCGGTGGAAGTATTAACCGACCAGCCCCTCCGAACAATACTTCAAAATACAAACAGGTCTGGAAGACTAACGAAGTGGGCTTTCGAACTCGGTGAGCTTGATATCACTTACAAGAACATAACCACAGCGAAATCTCAGGTTCTTACAGACTTCTTAATCGAATTGGCCCCAGACCCAAACTGGACACTGCATGTCTACGGATCTTCGACTAACAGGGGCGCAGGTGCCGGAGTTCAACTACAATCCCCGACCGGTGAACTGATCAGACAGTCTTTTAGCTTCAGCTTTCCAGCCTCGAACAACGAAGCAGAATACGAATCTTTGATCGCTGGTCTCCGCTTAGCAAAAGCTGTCAAGGCCAAACGCCTAAGCGCCTACTGCGACTCACAGTTAGTCGCCAGTCAGTTTAATGGCGATTACGACGCCCGCAACGATCGGATGGACGCCTACCTCAAGATAGTACATGGCTTAGCTGCAGAGTTTGAATTCTTCGAACTCGTCAAAGTTCCCAGTGGAGAAAACGTCTGCGCCGACGCCCATGCAGCCCTTGGAAGCAAGCTTCGGGACCAAGTTAAACGAACCATTCCAATACACCGCATTGAGAAGCCGAGCATCGATATCTCGATCGACCAAACCATTGTCATTCCCCAGTCACCGAAGCCGACACGCTCGTTACCGATGAATTCGGCCCCGACTGGCGAACTGAGTTCATCGACTATCTCTCAAAGGGGGAACTTCCAACCGAGAAATGGGCAGCCCGCCGACTAAAAACACGCAGTGCCCATTATGTTATCCTAGACAACGAACTCCATCGATGGACTGCGAGTAAAGTACTCCTCAAATGTATCCATGGTGAAGAAACGGTCGGGGTTATGGCCGAAATACACGAAGGCGCTGGAGGGACCATTGGACAGACCAAGCGGCTAGATCTAGGGTTTTAGGCGATCTCTTTGATCTTGTTGCTCTTTCACTTTCTGCTTTACAAGGTCTCGGTCAAGAATATGAACCCATAAAGACCAGTGTAGTGGGTGCTATGGATTCTCCTCTAGCTCCTACTTTTGAAGACATAGTACCACACCTTACTGGTTATGAAGACAGAATCAAGTCCTATGAAGGTTCTCAGACCTCAGTATCTCCTCATCTGGCGTTTCATGTCTCTGCTCCTGATCAAGCCTATCCTCTAAACACAAACTATTCTCAACAACTTCCTCACTTCACTCAGTACAGAGGTCGAGGGGGCAACAACAGAAGGTTTAACTCTAGCAGAGGTAGAGGATATTCTACAAGGGGTCGTGGGTTCTATCAACAAAGCTCAGCCTCTGGCAATAATCATCAGAGTGATGCCTCGAGTCGACCAACCTGTCAAATTTGTGGTCGCTTTGGACACAACGCTTTGAAGTGCTACAAACGCTTTGATATATCATACCAGAGTACTGATCTACCCTCAGCCATGGCAGCATTACATGTCTCAAAAGACCCCTCTGAAGCAAGCCAACAAGCCTACAATGGGACAGAATGGTATCCAGACACTGCTGCATCTGTGCATGTCACAAACTCTCACCAAAATCTTCAGACTACACAACTTTATCATGGTAATGACTCGGTGATGGTGGCTGATGGGAACTTTCTTCCCATCACACACGTTGGTTCTGTTCCTCTGCAAACCTCTTCAGGTATTATCACCCTCAAAGATGTTCTAGTATGTCCAAACATTGCCAAGTCTTTACTCTCAGTGTCCAAGCTTCCTGTTGACTTTCCTTGTGAGTTCACCTTTGATTGTGATGGTGTGTATGTTAAGGACAAGCTCACCAAGCAAATCCTGACTCAAGGAAGCAGACTTAAAGATCTATATGTACTGGACAACTCAACCTTCACAGCTTTCTACACAGTGAGGCAAGTGGCAGTAAGCTCTGAAGTGTAGCACAGAAGATTGGGTCATCCAAGTGCTGAGGTTCTTCAAACTCTGTCTCGTCTTCAGGCTATCAGTGTCAATAAAAGCATGTCCAAGATCTGTGACTCATGTCAACTTGGGAAAAGCTCTAAACTACCTTTTTCTAGTTCTTTGTTTGTGTCTAGTAGACCTCTAGAGAGAGTTCATTGTGATCTCTGGGGTCCCTCTCCTGTCACCTCTGTCCAAGGTTTCAAATATTATGTTATCTTCATAGACAATTTCTCAAGATACAGTTGGTTTTATCCTATGAGACAGAAGTCTGATTTTCTCCAAATCTTCAAAATCTGGCAAACCTTAGTTGAGAAACAGTTAGATAAGAAGATTGTAATGTTCCAATGTGACGGAGGTGGTGAATTTGTCAGCAACAGCTTCGTAGCTCACCTCTCTTCTCACGGGATCAAGCAACTAGTCTCATGTCCTCATACGCCCCAACAAAACGGCATTGCGGAAAGAAAACACAGACACATCACTGAACTTGGATTGTCCATGCTGTTTGAAGGGAAAGTTCCTCAAAGATTTTGGGTGGAAGCGTTTTTCACTTCATGTTTCCTGGAAAATCTATTGCCTTTCTCAACACTCGCTGACAACAAAAGTCCCTACGAGATTTTGTTTGATAAAAGACCAGAGTATTCAGCACTTAGAACCTTTGGCAGTGCATGTTACCCTTCACTGCGTCCTTATGCGTCAAATAAGCTTGATCCCAAATCTCTACAATGTGTTTATGGGATACAACGAAAAGTATAATGGATATAGATGTCTTCATCCTCCAACTGGGAGGGTTTACATCAATAGACATGTTCTGTTTGATGAACAGAAGTTCCCATTCGCTTCTACTTACATTCATATACAACAACAACATCCTACTCCTCTGATGTCAGCCTGGCTACAAAGCTTCATGTCTCCCAAAATAACTCCAGAGACGTCAGTTTCAGATGGTTTTCAGAGATCTTCGACTCCTCATCAGATTACATCAGATTCTTACTTAAGAGTCACTCCAATTCCGAACATACCTAGCGCAAGTGCTTCTCCTGTCATCACTGTTCCTGAGACTTCAGTGACAAGTCTTGGAAACAGAACATCAGTACAATTTGGTACTCTTCCTCCTACCTGTCTGGAGAACGACCTGGAAAGCCAATTGTGTTTACCTTCTACGCAAGCTACTGAGGAAGGAAATGGTTTGGACTCTCAACAAACAGATGAAACTAACTATCTGTCTGGCTCGGATCAGACAGTTCTCCCCACAACACAAGCTCCAACTCACAAAGCTTCAGTCTCTCAATCACAACATCCTATGATAACCAGATCAAAAGTGGGGATCACTAAACCGAATCCACGTTATGTTCTATTCACAGTCACTTCTACCCCAACTACTCCTAGAACCGTTACTGAAGCTCTCAAACACCCTGGATGGAATGGAGCGATGACTGAAGAAATTGTGTCTTTTGACCAGACTGATACGTTCACCTTGGTACCATATCAACCTGATATATCCTTGGATGCAGATGGATATTCAGGGTCAAACTCAATGCTGATGGCACATTAAAATGTCTAAGATCTCGACTTGTGGTAAAGGGTTATGATCAAGAAGAGGGAATTGACTATCTAGACACCTACAGTCCTGTGGTTAAGTCGCCAACAATCAGAGCCATTCTTCATCTAGCTATTGTGAACAAGTGGGACATAAAACAACTGGATGTTAAGCATGCTTTTCTCTATGGTGATCTTACTGAAACGGTGTATATGTATCAACCCCCTGGCTTCATCAACCGAGAGAAACCAGGCTATGTGTGCAAATTAAACAAAGCCATCTATGGACTGAAACAAGCTCCAAGAGCTTGGTTCAATAGGTTCAGTGACTTCTTGTTGAATTTTGGGTTTATCTGCAGCTTAAGAGACCCTTCTTTGTTCATTTACCGGCGAAATGGAGACATAATGCTTCTTCTTCTTTATGTGGATGACAACGCTCTCACAGGAAGCAACAACAAACTCATCAGTAAACTCCTTGAAGCTCTGAACAAAGAATTCAAGATGAAAGATTTGGGACAATTTCATTATTTTCTTGGACTACAAGCTCAATTTCACTCTCAGGGTCTCTTTTTGAATCAAGAGAAATATACTGAGGATCTACTCCACATATCTGGTATGTCTGAATGTACTCCTGTTTCAACTCCTTTGCCAGTTCAACTGCACAGAGAACCAGATGAGAATCCACTGTTTCAGCAACCAACTTACTTTAGAAGTCTAGCGGGAAAACTACAGTACTTGACCTTGACAAGACCAGATCTCCAATTTGCTGTCAATTATATCTGCCAAAAGATGCATGCTCCAACAGAAAATGATTTTCACTTGCTCAAGAGAGTGCTTAGATATCTCAGAGGAACTACTAATCTTGGAATCTCCTTTGACTCTACATCTGATTCTTCTGTTAAAGCTTATAGTGACAGTGACTGGTGAGGATGTCCTGATACTAGGCGATCAACTGGAGGGTTCTGCACTTTTCTAGGATCCAACCTGATATCTTGGTCTGCACAGAAGCAACAGTCGGTGTCAAGAAGTTCCACCAAAGCAGAGTACAGAACTTTATCAGATACTGCAGCTGAGATCGTTTGGCTCACAAACATAATGGAAGAGATTGGAATTCCACAAGTCTCTCCTCCTGAACTGTTCTGCGACAACCTATCTGCAGTTTACTTATCAGCCACACCAGCTATGTACAAGAAGTCCAAGCACTTTGAAGTAGACTTTCATTTTGTGAGGGAAAAGGTCGCCTTAGGAAAGCTGATAGTTCATCACATCCCCGAAATTCATCAACTAGCTGACATTTTTACAAAATCCTTACCGGTAAAGAGCTATCGGGAACTCAGGTTCAAACTTGGTGTGGTCGTGTCTCCCACCCAAAGTTTGAGGGGGCATGTAGACAGTGAAGAGAAGAAGAAAACGGTTTGGAGAAAGAAAGAGAAAGCAGTTTCAGAAACATTATGTGCTGTTTCTGAAACAGAGCGACAAGAAGAATCAGTAGCTGAAGGAGTGGGCTTGGACAATCTGAAAGCAGAAACGAGCTTCACAAAGATGGGCTCACAAGAAACAACACACAAGCCCACTCAGATACAGAATCAGCCAACGGCTACTTTCAAACAAGATCAAAGCATGGAAAAGGACAAACTGTGTGGTCCTGCATCGTACGGACTGAAGAAGCCTATAGCATTACAGAATCGATTCCAGCTGTTGGGGATCCAATGAAAAAAAGACCAATGTGACAGCTAAGGGAACAACTAGGGCTTTTATACTTTAGTATAAATTAAGTCATTACATTGTAAAGAAGACTAAGCAAATGATATAGAAATGAAAAGCTTCAAACTCTCTCTGTTTCAGATCTAGTCTATTTGTTCTTGTTTACACTATGCCCAAAGAGCATTGACCGAACAAACGGAGTGAATCTTTAACCTAGAGGAGGTCCTTAGGCTAAGTGTCTGATCAGGACATAGCTAGGAGATGGAACGTGAGTGTCCGCGTACCTCCTGCTGGAGGTACGAGAGCCGTTGGGTTCGACAATCGGTATTTACTCGATCGGAGTCGAAACAAAGAACAAGATTTTGACTTTGGTTTTGTTACAGCTGGACCGGTTAAGGCTGCCTACGTACCTCGGTTGAGGATCAAGCCATTCGTAGTTCGTTTTTCCCGAGTGAAAATGGCCGTTGGAAGCGCATTTACTCGGTCGAGTAGAAGTGACCGCGGAGGTGCATCTACTCGATTTTTTTTTGTTTACGAGTAGAAGCGTCTTAGATGCATTGAGTTCCATGCTCTAGGAACTTCTTCTCCGCGTGACGTTTGAAGTCGGTAGACTCCTGTTTTCACAACTTTGATGATTTTGTAAGGTCCTTCCCACCTAGCGCCGAGTTTGCCGGCGATCAGCTCCTTAGTGTTCTCGAACACCTTGCGCATGACAAGGTCACCGAGTTCAAGAGGTCTGGCTCGGACCTTTTTGTTGTAGTAACTCTCTATCTGATGTTGATAGTTTTGGATTCGTAGCAGAGCTTGGTCCCGTCGTTCTTCAATTTCGTCGAGGGCATCAAGCAGAATCTCCTTGTTGAGTTCGACGTACTGGGGCATTTTCGAGCATCGGAGGCTTAAAACGTTAACTTCTGCGGGAGCCATAGCCTCGACACCGTACACAGGAGAGAAAAGTGTCGATTTGGTCGACCCTCTTGGTGTTGTGCGGTGGCTCCATAGAACTCCGTCGAGCTCGTCGGCCCAATGACCCTTTTTCAGGTCTAAACGTTTCTTAATGCCGTTGATAATGAGCTTGTTGGAGGATTCCGCTTGGCCGTTTCCCTGTGGGTAACGAGGGGTGAAGGGGCTCAAACAAATGTTCCATTTACTGCAAAACACCTTGAAGTTGCCTGACATGAACTGTGATCCATTATCAGTAACGATTTCGTACGGTAGGCCATGGCGGCAGATAATGTTTTTCCAGACGAACCCACGTACTTCTTTGTCGGTGACTTGAGCGTAGGCTTCAGCTTTGATCCATTTGGTGAAGTAATCAGTGAGTACGAGAATGAAACGCCGCTGGCAGGAGCATGGAAGAGGTCTTATAATATCCATTGCCAATCGCATGAACGGGTACGGCACGACCGTCGTTCGTAACATTTTAGCTGGACAATGGATGCATGGTGCGTGCCGTTGGCATTTGTCGCAGCTTCTGGCGTAGGACTCATAATCTGCATTCATCGTCGGCCAGAAGAAGCCTAGGCTTCTAACTTTGATTGCTAATGCTCGTCCGCCCGAATGGTTTCCTCCAGCGCCTTCGTGTATTTCGGCCATAACCCTGACCGTTTCTTCACCATGGATACATTTGAGGAGTACTTTACTCGCAGTCCATCGATGGAGTTCGTTGTCTAGGACGACATAATGGGCACTGCATGTTTTTAGTCGGCGGGCTGCCCATTTCTCGGTTGGAAGTTCCCCCTTTGAGAGGTAGTCGATGAACTCAGTTCGCCAGTCGGGGCCGAATTCATCAGTAACAAGCGTGTCGGTTTTGGTGACTGGGGCAATGACGATGGTTTGGTCCGTCTAGATATCGATGCTCGGCTTCTCAATGCGGTGTATTGGAATGGTTCGTTTAACTTGGCCCCGAAGCTTGCTTCCAAGGGCTGCAAGGGCGTCGGCGCAGACGTTTTCTCCTCTGGGAACTTTGACGAGTTTGAAGAATTCAAACTCTGCGGCTAAGCCCTGTACTATCTTGAGGTAGGCGTCCATCCGATCGTTGCGGGCGTCGTAATCGCCGCTAAACTGACTGGCGACTAACTGCGAGTTGCAGTAGGCGCTTAGGCGTTTGGCCTTGACAGCTTTTGCTTAGCGGAGTCCAGCGATCAAAGATTCGTATTCTGCTTCGTTGTTCGAGGCTGGAAAGTCGAAGCTAAAAGACTGTCTGATCAGTTCGCCGGTCGGGGATTGTAGTTGAACTCCGGCACCTACACCCCTGTTAGTCGAAGATCCGTCGACATGCAGTGTCCAGTTTGGGTTTGGGAGTGTGAGATCTTGCTCCAACTTCGGGGCCAATTTGATTAAGAAGTCTGCAAGAACCTTAGATTTTACTGCGGTTCTGTTCTTGTAAGTGATATCAAGCTCACCGAGTTCGATAGCCCGCTTCGTTAGGCTTGCGGACCTGTTTGTATTTTGAAGTATTGTTCGGAGGGGCTGGTCGGTTAATACTTCCACCGAATGTGACTGAAAGTAAGGGCGAAGCTTTCTCACCGCTTCGACGACCGCCAGTGCCATCTTCTCCAGAATTGGGTATCGCGTTTCAGGTCCGGTCATGCGCCTGCTTGTATAGAAGATTGGTTTTTGCTCACCACGGTCCTCTTTTATTAGAACGCTGCTGACTGCTGCTTGTGACACTGCGACGTAAATAGATAGAACGTCGCCGATATCTGGCTTGGCGAGAACGGATGGTGTTGTCAGATAATGCTTGAGTTGGGTAAATGCCTCCTCGCATTTCTCATCCCAGATAAACCTTTTGTTACCTCGCAGGAGATTGTAGAATGGCAAGCATTTGTCGGTGGATCTGGAGATGAACCGGTTGAGTGCAGCTATCCTACCCGTAAGCCATTGTACTTCTCTACTGTTTTTTGGGCTTGGGAGGTTCAGGACCGCAGAGATCTGCTTTGGGTTGGCTTCGATTCCCCGCTGCGTGACTATGTATCCAAGGAACTCGCCTGACGAAACCCTGAACGTGCACTTTGCTGGGTTCAGTTTCATGCCGTATTTGTTGAGAGTTTCGAAGCAATCTTGCAAGTGACAGAGGTGATCAGCGGCATGTAGCGACTTGAGAAGCATATCATCGATGTATAATTCACAAGCCGTTGGTAGGTTGCTCCTGCGTTCTTCAAACCGAACGGCATGACCTTATAGCAGTAGGTTTCTCTATCCGTAATAAATGCCATTTTTCGCGATCGTCGGGGTGCATCATGATTTGGTTGTACCCAGTGGAAGCGTCCATGAAGGTGAGCATCTCGTTTCCAGCCGTGGATTCGACTAAACGGTCGATGTTGGGAAGAGGATAGTTGTCCTTTGGGCAGGCTTTATTTAAGTCTGTGAAGTCGATGCAGTCGCGCCACTTCCCATTCTTCTTTTTGACGACTACTGGATTTGCTAACCACTCAGGGTAGTGCACCTCAGCAATTGAGCCAGCGCCGAGCAACCGGTCAACCTCTTCGTTTACAGCCTTTGACCTATCGGGACCGAGCTTGCGTCGCTTCTGTCGGATAGGCTTGACTGTCGGATCGACGTTTAGTTCGTGAGTTGCTATGGTCGGATCAATTCCTTTCATGTCTGACATGGACCACGCGAATGTGGACACATTCGCCTTGAGAAAGTTGAGAACCGACCGCTGCAAAAGGTAACTCGAGAACTTCGCCTTCCTGGGAGCAGGCTTTATACGTTGGAGGAGAAATAGAGTTAACCGATAAAGACGATCGTTGGAGTTTAACTGTGGCGACTAGGAGTTCCCTAGCGGCTTTTTGATCTCCTCGTAGTGTTTTGATTTTCCGTCTGTACCGGGGAACTTGACACACTGGTGATAAGTAGATGGAATGGCCTGCATTGAGTGTATCCAGGGGGTTCCAAGTATAGCGTGGTAAGGGGCCTTCGTGCTTACAACGGCAAACTTGACAGTTCGAGTGACTCCACATGCGCGTACCGGAAGGCGGATTGTTCCCAGTATTGTTTCGGAGGATCCGTTGAAGCTGGTTAATGTTCTGGAGGATGGTTTGATGTCATCGAGATCGACTCCCATCTTCTGCAGAGTTCCTCGGAAGATGAGGTCGACAGAGCTTTCTGTATCGATGAGGACCTTGGTGACGTCATACTCCCCAATTCCAAGGACTACAAGAAGAGGGTCGTTGTGGGGTACGTGAATCCCTTCAGCGTCATCCGGCAAAAAAGTTATCGGAGGGTGATTTGGCGGCCTAGTCGGCCACCTCTGTGAAGTCGCGACTTGTCGACGGTAATCCTTGACAGAGCAAACAGAGTTGCCGCAAGGAGGAGAACCGCCCATGATGACATTTAGCTAATGTCGCGTTTTTACTTGCTTGGAGTCTAAGAAGGCGCGTAAATCGGTTGGTACGCTGCTGTCGTTTTTTGATGGCGGAGTGTTGTTGCTTGACGTCTTAGTTTGCTCTCAGTGGTTTTTGAACGATTGAGACGGATTCGAAGATCGCATGCTCCTGCGTTGAGTTTATCCCGAAGGTCGCCGTTCGAGCGTTCTTTGGGATCGGGGTCACCTGCTGAGATACGCCGGGACTTCCGTGCATTCAACGTTGTTCGTAGATCATTGTGCGTGGAGCTGTTGCTATTTTCGGATTCGAACTTTCATTTTAGAACATCTCTCAAATCTTTGAGGACAGGTGTGTCATCGTTCTCATCGTCCGACGACAAGGTATGCTGAGAAAATATGACCTCAATGCGTCTGCGGTTAAATGGTTGCTCTTCGTCGGCCGAGGAGTCTCCCTCGTCGTTACTCTTCGGAGCATCCTCCTCGTCATCTCGTTGTTGAGTTTCGCTATGTCGACCTTTGCCTGTAGCTTTGCGCTGGGCTCTCCTTTCTTTATTTTTGCTCCAGCTCTTGCCGTTCTTTGGCTTAGCCTTTAGGGGTTCGAACTTGAAGTCGCCACTTGCTAGGGATGAGAGGTAGTGCGCATAGAGTGACTTGCACTATGTCGTGTCGTTCCCTTTGACGTCGTGATATTTCTAATGTTTGGTGAGATCGACGGTTCTGGAAGGTCCTGCCGCTGAACCTGTTGCTGTTGTAGTCTGGTTCGAGCAAACGGCGTTGACTGGTTTGTCGGACGAATCGAGCTATCTTACCCCCTTGTTCCATCCTTCTCCGCGGACTACGAGAGTTGAAATCGGCACGTTGTTCTCATTGACGACATACATGTATCCATCTTTGCGGCCGTTTTTGTCGATTGGAGCATGCTGGCGCGGTTCTTGTTGCGTGTTGGCGTTTTTAGCCGCTGGAGCTTTGGGTGCGTTCATCTTGCTGAGAATGGCGTTAGTATCTTTTTCCATTCGGATGAAATTATCAGAGCGCGCGATAGCATCCTTGAGTGACGTAGTTGGGTTTTGGTATAAATCCTCTTGGAATTTAGAACGAACCCACAATGTGTTCCGCAGGGCGTCGATGGCAATACCATCTGGAATTTCAATCCTCGAGACTACGGCTTTGAACTTCTCCATGTAGTTGCGGAGGCTCAGGCCATTGGTTTGGTTAAGGTTCCAGAAGCTAGAGGCGGTAGCGCTGCGCTTGGTGAACATAATGTAAGTCTTGATAAAAGCTGCTGACAAATCGCGGAAGCTTCCGATGGAGTTTTCCTCTAACTGGGAGAACCAGGTTAGGGCTTGCTCGTGGAGAGTTTCGACGAACAGTTGGCAGTAGCATGCGTCCCTTTCTTCGTCGGGGAGTCGAGCCCGTGCCATCGCAATGTTGAAAGCTGTCATGTGTTCCCCCGGGTCTCCGCTGGGTTTGTACTTGGGTAGGCGCAGCTTCTCTATCTTTCCGAGTTGCACACTACTCAGAGCGCTAGTAAAAAGGGTGCGTGATGTTGGGGCGAGTACGCTCTCGATTTGCGGGGCCGCGCTGGTTACCTGATGGATCTTCTCGCTCATTTGTTGGAAGCTGAGTTTGAGCTCGGCGAGCTCGCGTATGGTTGCGAGATTAGAACCTACTGGGGGGTGGTCGGCGAGAATGGTTTCATTAGGCTCCGAGTCATCTGAGACGTGGTCGCCTCCGGTCGCCGTTGGGTTGGTGTTAAAGAGGCGACAGCGTATCTGCTGGGGACGGCTTGTTTGGCCATCGGGAGCTGTGAGTGCCGCGACCAAAGCAACTAATTGGTCGTTGGTCGTCTTTTGGACTTCGTCTTGACGAGCAAGTCGAGCCATGATAGAGCTCATAAAATCTGCGGCGATGGGTGGCGCGGCTTCGGGCGTAGGGGTCGGTTCTCCGCCCGGAGCGCCGAAGGTGGCGTCGTCTTAAACCATGTAGATCTAGAACGTTACTTTAGTCAGCCCCACTGTGGGCGCCAATTGTTTGAACGAGATTCAGTCGACTAGAATGAAAGAAGTCAGAAATGGGATGACTAAAGACGTTTTATTAGATTTGAACTGAATGGTTACAAGAGTGACCGGAAAGTGAAAGAGCAACAAGATCAAAGAGATTGCCTAAAACCCTAGATCTAGCCGCTTGGTCTGTCCAATGGTCCCTCCCCCTTTCTTGTTGCTTCCTCTCCCCTTTTTATAGGTCTCCTGCCCTTGATGCCTTAATTTCGTGCCTCTTTGGGCCTTGATGCGAAAGGCCGCGTACACGGACCCGGGCGGAATTCCCTTAAAGCCGGGTACTTTTGGTCGGCTTGGTCAACCGGCTAAAAGTACTCTAATGTCGAGTTCTCGTGTTTAGCCGCCGAGCCGACCAGACAAATCCGACTCACTGGATTAGGGCTTGTTATTCGATGGGCCTTGCGGAGGGATGTATTCCATCTCCTACAATCGTGATGAAACCGGAACCTTTACAATCTGAAGCATTTTTGTCCGAGTCGTACTAAACGTACGGTTTCTCGTGCTACTCCAAAACGTGAGTCGCTGTACAACGCTCCTACACACATCGTTGGCTACCACACTCTAAATCGCACTTCTCTTTTTTTTTTTTTTTGTAATCCAGGGTTCCCCAGCTTCATCCGGGAGGTTTTTCCCTGAGCCCGAAGGCCCAGTATCCACTTTGTGACAGGGATGAGCAGTTCGCCTCCGGCTGGCGTCGAACCCGGAAGCATGACAATTGGCCCCCAAGGCTCTAACCAGTAGAGCTGACTCATCCCGTCCTAAATCGCACTTCTCTGCAATGGTATTGTCACCGGCAGGAGATGGGAGATCTCTATGGTACAACTTTTGACCTACTTGTACGAGTGTGGACAGCCAAATGATGGATTCAAAGACGGGAATATCGCCCATGATAAGAGAATCTCCAAAATCAACCTTATTTTTACAGTTGAGTGAACCTCAAATCTGATTTTCTCTAATGGTAAAACCTTACATCTGATTTTTTTTTAAAAAAAATATTTGCATTATAGTCTTTAAGATTGATTAAAGTTAATAAAAATTACAAACATTTATAAATAATAAAATATATATTAAAAAGTATCACAAACAGTATTAACATTATATTATAATAAATGAGAATTATAAAAAACACAAATTAAATCATAAATTATAAGTGAATACCAAATTACTCAATATAATTATTTTTACAATGTTCAAACACAAGATGAATAAATGAATGTTAAAATAATATAAAAACACATTTATTAAATATACATAGGTTATGAGCTTAAATTTATCGAAACTAACAATTTATATGCAAAATATTTAGAAAATATCAATTATAAGGACTAAAATGACAAATATAAAAGTTAACATGGTTATTTAAAAGATACATAACTGTAGAAATGAAAAAAATTATAAAACTTAATATATAAGATTTTGATAGTCAAACCTCAAATATAAAATATTACTGTTCAAAACACTAAAATTTGAAGTTTTAAAATTGCTCTTGGAATATATAAAACTTTATATTTGATGTTTTAAAATTGTTCTTGGAAAATTTTTAAGGGTGTCCATGACTTTGACTTCATTGAAAAAAGTTTATCCGAATAAAAATATATTATATCTTGTATAGTGAAAATAGTAATTTTGAAAAACCTTTTAGATATTCCTGACATATTCATGAGGTACTTCTCACAATTAGTTATAAGAGACTTTTAATTAAAAATTAATTAAAACTAGCTCATATTAAAATATTAGTAGTACTAGATCCACTACAAGAAAACAGCAAGGATACTGAGGGAAAAAATCGTCGGAATTTCTTCTTTCCTCGGAAATCTCTCGGAATTTTCCGACGGAATTCTGAGAAAACAAATTTCCGAAGAAATTCCGAGGATCACTAGTTTGTCGGAAATCTCCTCTGAATATACCGAGGGAGAACTTCGTCGGGATATTTCCTCGGAACTTCATCGATCGATGAGTTTTTGGACATATATACATCGATCGATCCGTTTATAAAAAAACATTCGGAATATACCGAGGGACACCTTTCCTCGGAATATTCCGAGGAACATGTCCCTCGGTATATTCCGAGGAAGATGTCCCTCGGTATATTTCGAACATTTTTTTATAAACAGATCGAGCGATGGATATATGCCCACAAACGCATTGATCGATCGAGTAAAAAATATAATTAATTTCCTCGGAATGTAAAAAATATTTATTTATTTTTTAAAATAATTTTTTGAAATTTAAATTCGACAATATAAAATTAAAATTAAAATTGAAATCATATTAATTAATATTCAAAGTTTCACAAATAAAAATAAAACATTCCGAGTTTTTGGAAAAAAAAAACTACGGGTCTGGCACGTCCGGGAACACCTTG
This sequence comes from Brassica napus, assembly GCF_020379485.1. Lineage (NCBI taxonomy): Eukaryota > Viridiplantae > Streptophyta > Magnoliopsida > Brassicales > Brassicaceae > Brassica > Brassica napus. Next base: position 6,157,587 of record NC_063445.1, on the reverse strand, counting down.
TTCGGTTACATCCTCTGCATCATCTCCATCATTTGCTGGTTCAGCCTCCTCTGCGTCTGTTGAGCCGCCATCTGGGTCTCCAATAAAGATATGCGATCATCCTTGTCCTTCAACTGAGCCGTAAGTACTTTTGGATCAACAAAGGGCGGTGGTGCAGAAGAAGGAGGAACCGACTGGGTGCGACGACCCAAACCGACAAAACGTCTCTTCTTCTTTGGAACCGACTGAATAGAAAATAGCCAAATTTACAAATTTAAACCAAGAAATAAATGAATTGAACTTTAAAAAAAAAAGAACTTACGGATTCAACGATTTCGTTGATTCGAAACCGGGACAAGTTGGTCGAAGCCGTCGAAGCGTCATCCTCGGTTTGAAGCTGAGACACTTCGTCTACCACCTGAGTTTGGACCAGGTCGACCACGTCCCTCACAAGACCGTCATCAATCTGGCCGGTCTTCTTGTTGGTATACGCCCTCCTCATTAGGGCGAGATCATCAACCGGCTCGCCATCATTTTCTTCCGCCTTGAAAAAAACATAAATTAAAGAAACATTAGAAATTAGAAGAAATGCACAATAAATTAAAATTCTGAAACTCAAATAATTGAAGAAAAAGCGGTTGAACTTTACCATGCGATCTCCCAGAGTGGCAATAGATTGAGCACCCAAGTTATGCTTGTAGATGCCCTTCCCTTTACGGTCGCTCCTACGGTTGGTGGAGTTGGTGGAAGAAGTTTCTTTCGTCTCTTCCTTATCCCAATGCGCACACAACTCCTTCCAGACCGTGTCGTTCATCGACTTTGGGACCTTTTAATAAAAAAGAAAAAGAAAATAGTTTAATAAATAAAAAAATAGTTTAATAAATTAAAAAATTGTTTAATAAATTAAATCGAACCTTATTGATTTCCTACTTCTTCTTCCACTCGTGGATCTGCTTCCCATAGTTGTCCATAACTTTATGGACGAAGTGGTGATAGATAAAGAGAGTCTCATCGAAATTCCAGTTGAATTCTTGCTGAAAAAAAAACACAATTAATAGAAAATTTATATTAAAAATTAAAAATGTAAGTAAAAAATTCGAATACTTACCGCAAACTGACGAAACCATATACGGTTGATCCATGCGCTGATCCCGTTCCCGGATCGGTTGAACCTAATAAAAAGAACAAACGGTTGATAATGAATCCAAATTTAAAGAAAAAAAATGTTTAATTACCATGTTTGACCCCGTCCATGTGGATACGAAGTGAGATACGGAAGATGGTCACGACCGGACTGTTGAACCAACTCCGCAACACTCATCACTCCCGGAGGACCCGGAGGAGCAGGAGCGGATGCAGCAGCGGGAGCGAGAGGAGCAGGAGCGGGTGCAGCAGAGGGAGATGTATGGTTGGAGCTGTGGGGCGAAGGAGAATCCTGAAAATGGCTGGAATCCCGAGACTGGCTCCCCGTACCACTACGACCACGACGCTGTCGAGGCCGGGTCTGATCATCATGAGACCTGTAAATTAAAAAAATATATTTAATAAATACAGAAATATATAAATTATTTTTTTTAAAAAAAAAATCCCAAATAATAGTTTTTAATCACAAAAAAAGATTTATAGATATTAAAAATATTTAATAAATATATAAAAATAGTTCTAATAAACAAAAACTAGTTTTAATAAATAAAAAATAGTTTAATAATTACAAAAAATAGTTTTAATAATATATATTTAAATCCCAAATAATAGTTTTTAATCAGAAAAAAAGTTTTATAGATATTAAAAATATTTTGTAAAATCCAAAAAATCGAATTTATATACAAAAAAGATTTTGTAACATCTAAAAAATCGAATTTATATATAAAAATCATTTTGTAAAATACAGAAATCGATTTTATATACAAAAATCGATTTTATAAATACAAAAAAAATTAATAAAAAAATTCTAAATCAATTCAACAAAACAAACTATTCAACCAAATCACAATTCTAAACCTATTATACAACCAAATCATAATCCTAACCAATCACCCTAGCAAAAATCTATCAAAACTACACAAAAACCTAACAAATAGAACCAAAGAGAGTGGGATAGGGTCCTTACATGATTTGTGTAAGAGAAAGGGGAGATCGCCGGAGATATCGTCGGATTTGAGGGGGAAATCGCCGGAGAGAAGAGAGGAGTCGCGCAGAGGAAGAAGAGAGAAATGGGGAAGAAGAAGTGGCTCGTGGTTATAAAACCTAGGGTCCGATGGATATTATCCATCGGAATTCCGTTGGAATTCTAATTTCAATTTTCACGAAATATTTGCCCGGTAAAATGAAAATATTCCGAGGAAATTCTGACGGATAGTAAAATATCCGTCGGAATTTCCTCGGAATATTTCGAGGAAATACCGAGGAACTAGTGTTTGGGGTTTCAAAACATCAATTTTTTTTGCCGTATTTCATTTCTTATAGAATTGTAATGCATACCATTGAGGATTCTTTGTATAGATGAGCATAAACCATGAAATAACAAATTTCAAAACTAATTGAAAGTATTCCCTTTACCGTTCATTAAAAGGTATAAGTGTTTCGCTTATATTGTGGGATTTCGTTCATACAATCGGAAAAGTATTAATTATACGGTAAGGAAGAAATTTTGACTTCATAATGAACGTAAGACACTTAATAAGGGTTATATAGGTGTTATTCAAACTGCAAAAAGTTGTTTTCGGTTTAAAAACCCTATTTCCTCGGAAAAGCCTCGGAATATTCCGAGGGAATTCCGAGGAAACCCTTTTCTTCCTCGGAATTCCGTTGGAATATTCCGAGGAAATTCCGAGGAACTAGTGTTTGGGGTTTCAATACGTAAATTTTTTTTTAAAACGGATCGATCGATGGATATATGTACAAAAACGCATCGATCGATAGAGTATATCAGGTGTTCCTCGAAATTTCCTCGGAATATTCCGAGGCTTTTCCGAGGAAACAGGGTTTGGGGTAACAATGTGATCGATCGAGAACAAAATCTCGTACGTTTTTTTATAAACGGATCGATCGATGTATATATATCCAAAAACGCATCGATCGATCACTAAGATGGACCAAAGCGTAACAATGTGATCGATCGATTAGATTATCCCACTGATCGATCGAGAATATCAAGTGCTCCTTGGAATTTCCTCGGAAAATCTCGTAAGTTTTTTTATAAACGGATCGATCGATGGATATATGTCCGAAAACGCATCGATCGATCACTAAGATGGACCAAAGCATAACAATGTGATCGATCGATTAGATTATCCAATCGATCAATCGAGAATATCAAGTGTTCCTCGGAATTTCCTCGGAAAATTCCGAGGCTTTTCAAGCCAGTAAACTTTCCTTCCTTTCTGTCGATACAGTTAAGCAAATTTGATGCGTAACCGTCTGGAAATTCCACATCGTTTGAAATCCAATCAAAGAACGCATCTTTTCCCTCTGCATCAAGTCGGTATATGGGAAAAGGAGTCCTACCATTCTCATCAACATGAAGTTCTGAACGAGCACATATATCGACTAAATCCAGTCTTGACTTCATATTATCCTTTGTTTTACCTTGAACATTAAGGATCGTGTTCATGAGATTGTCAAAAAAGTTCTTCTCAATATGCATGACATCTAAATTATGCATTAGCAGATGATCCTCCCAGTATGGCAGATCCCTGAAAATACTTTTTTTGTGCCAGTTATGTAGTTCTCCAACAGCATCTACCGGAAAACGCTCATGTCCACCGACGTCTGGCGTCCTTTCTGCATCAAAATCTCTTAGTTGTATCTTCAAATCTTTCCCACAAATTTCCGGAGGTGGACTGTCAAACACCCTCTTGTTCTTCGTAAACAAATTCCTACTCCTACGATATGGATGATCAGGTGGTAGGAATCTCCTGTGACAGTCAAACCAACACGTTTTCCTTCCGTGTTTTAGTTGGAAAGCATCAGTGTTATCTTGACAATATGGACATGATAGCCTTCCATGCGTTGTCCATCCAGGCAACTTACCATATGCTGGAAAATCACTTATTGTCCACATTAGTACTGCCCGCATTTGAAAGTTTTCTTTACACGAAACATCGTATGTTTCAGCACCTTGAGCCCATAGTTGTTGCAACTCATATATTAGTGGCTGAAGAAACACATCAAGTGATCTCTTAGGATGCTCTGGTCCGGGAACAAGAATCGAGAGAAACAAAAACTCTCGTCGCAAGCACAAGTTTGGGGGTAGGTTGTATGGTGTAAGAATGACGGGCCATAGAGAATACTGTCTTCCACTCTTGCCAAACGGACTGAAACCATCAGTACATAATCCAAGGTAGACATTTCTTCTCTCATACGCAAAGTCGGGATACTTTGATTGAAAATGCTTTCACGCTTTTGCATCTGAAGGATGTCTGATCTCACCATCTGTTGAGTGCTCCGCATGCCATCTCATTGGTTGCGCTGTGCGTTCAGACAGATACAACCTCTGCAACCTTTCCGTCAAAGGTAAATACCACATCCTTTTATATGGCACTGGAACTCTTCCACTCGTATCTTTATAATGAGGCTTTCCACAAAATTTGCATGTAACACGCTGTTCATCCGCCCTCCAATAAATCATGCAGTTGTCGCTGCATACATCTATTACCTGATACGATAAACCAAGACCAGCTACGAGTTTCTGAACCTCGTAGTATGAACCATGAGCTACATTATCCTCGGGTAGAATACCTTTTACAAAATCAGCAATCGCATCCACACAGTCTTCAGCCAAATTATAATTTGTTTTAATGCCCATCGATCTTGTAGCAGATGATAAAGCTGAATGACCATCTCTGCAACCTTTGTACAATGGTTGCTTTCCAGCATCCAACATATCATAAAATCTCCTAGCTTGTGCATTGGGTAAATCTTCCCCTTTAAAATGATCATTTACCATCTGCTCAGTACCTACACCATAATCTACATCCGTTCTAATTGGTTCTTCTAATCTAACCACTGGCTGAGGTTCGCTAGTACTACCATGTTCATAATCAGTTTCCCCATGATTATACCAAATTTTGTAACTTCGTGTAAACCCACTCAAATATAGAAGAGTCCAAACATCCCACTCTTTAATAACCTTTCTATTTTTACAATTAGAGCAAGGACATCTTAACATACATGTTTTTGCTTCCGGTTGTCGGTGAACTAACCCCATGAATTCGGTTATACCTCGTTGGTATTCTTCCGTAAGCAATCTCGTGTTCGGATCCAAATGTGGTCGATCGATCCAAGAACGAAAATAATTTGAAGAAGACATATTTTTTATGAATCAAATTCGTGTGTAAATAGAGTAAGAGGGAGGATGAAGATATGGAGTGAATGAAGAGGAAGAGGAGTGTTTGTATTTATAGTTTAAATCCTGCAGACAGACCGAGGAAATTCTGACGGAATTCCGACGCCAACGGCTAGTTCGTCGGAATTTCCTCGGAATTTTGTAAAATCCCCCAACGGCTCTCCAACGGCTATAATATTTCCTCGGAATTCATCGGTTTTTTTCGAGGAACACATATTTCCTCGGAATTTCCTCGGAATATTCCGACGGATTGATATTTCCTCGGAATTCCGTCGGTATATTCCGAGGAAATTCCGAGGAAACCAAATTTTGTATTTCCTCGGAAATTCCTCGGGATATTCCGAGGATTTCATTTTCCGTCGGAATGTCCGTCAGAATATCGCTGTTTTCTTGTAGTGATCTTTTCTCCGCGCTACGCGCAGATTATGTATTTTGAATTTATGTTTTAAGTATACATTTAAGAATATTTCTTTTTGTAAACTTATAAAAATAATTTTTTTAAGTATGTGAAACTGCATATAATTGAAAGATTATGTATTGTGTCTTTGAACCAACTTTAATTTTTGGTAAACAATATTCTAAAAATCGGATCGAAACAAAATAATTTTTCTAGAATAGCTTTTATAAAATCTACTTAGACATTCAGAAAAATAGTTTATTAAAAGGTTCTTAACTGCTGCATGCCGATTATTTGAACGCTAAAAGATGTTTATTAACGTTGTTTTGTACCTGATATCCTAAACTTTATGACATTGTCTTATACCAAAATCTGTGTTCTAAGTATTTTCGCACTTCAAAAAAGGTATTTTCACATTATTTGAAGTAAACAAATATTTTGCAGTAGCTTAGTAGTATCTTTCATTATCACCAACTCAATGTTTAAAACTAATATGTAACCAGAGGCATATGCACTTGACGATGAATGAAGTCATATACCCAGCTGATTTTTAATTTTGTATAGATAATTACCTAAAGTCTTGGTTGTTTTTAAGAAATGTGCTTATGATTCATTTTTTGGTACATTACTTGCTAAGATGATCTAATTAAAAAGGATAAAAATGATATATATATATATATATATTTTTATATTACATATTTTTATTTTCTCTAAAAAATTAGTTTGTGTATAAATATTAAAAAAATATTTACCGATAAGTTTGGATCAAAAACGTTTAGCCATTCTCTCTTAGAATAAAATTTTAAATTTAATATAAAGATACCTAAATTCATTAATTATTGTATATGCTGCTTTTTTGGTTTATAATAAAATATATTTGAATAAAATTTTAAATTTATTATACATATATTTGAATTACACAAGTAATAACTAATATTTCATTTGTATTTCCGATAAATTTATATATATATATATATATATATTATAATTATTAAAATTAATTATTTAAATGATGTGACATACATGCAAATAATAATATTTATCACTAAGTTATTTCTGTTTTAAAAATAAATATTAGTCATGAATATAAATATTTTTAAATTAGTATATCTAAATTGATAAATTTTAAAATATCATTAGAATTGGCTAATAATTTTCAAGTTACTAATTAATTAAATTTAGTATTAGAAAAATATATTTAAAATTTGTGTTTGTTTAGGTTTTTATTTTCTATAAAAATATAACATATGTTTCTTAAATTATAAAAAATAAGTAAAATAATTTATTAAAATGATAAAATTTAAATAAAATTAAATACTTACACTGCTAAATAACTAATGCATGAAAATAAAAATATTTACAACATGTTTGAGATATATGACATATGTGTAGAAGTTATAAAGAAAATAATAACTGTTAACATTTGAAAAATGAACATTAATCTTGGAACACGTAATTTTAACTTTTTATACTTTTGTTAAAAACCGTGTAAAGAAAATATTACATTTTTTCCAAATTTATGATTTTTTAGTTTTTTTTTAATTTTATTTTTCAAACTATTTGAATTTTCTACTTTGGAAAGATATAATTTATGTTCTTTTTGTTCCTAGTTATACAATTTTGGAAAAGAAAATTTTTATGTTGAATTTCCAGATATTAATTGTTTTACTTTATTTTATTTGTTAATTTAAATTTTGTTATTGATTTTCATTTTTATTCTAAATAATCATCCTCATAAAACCTATTGTGAAAAATAAAACTTGCAGAACTCTGAACAGCACATCTATAATAGTTGGCTTGGCCTAAATAAAATTAACAACAATTACATATTTGCTTCTTTGCTATTTGTTGCAGTCTTTCTGATTCTTTCAAACTGTTCTTCTAACTCTCAGTTTCTGATTTTGATGCAACTATATGAGTGCACAAACGCTAGATGAGTATATCCATGACACAAAGGATTAGATTAACATCTATGTAACCAAAGACGAATCGTTCTTTAAACATGTATTATCATAATGTCCTAAAGTAAGAACCTATGATAAATGATGTCTGTTTCCACAATTAGACAGACAATCATCCTAACCAGTTGATTCAGGTAAGCGTTTGAAACCTGAAGCTTTTCTTTTCAAAATACTGCAGTTAGAGCTTGTGTTAAAGCAAAGGTGTGTACACACTTGTCCACTCAAGGCATGAAAAAAGAAGTGAGATGTCACAACTTTACCATTGCAACTCCGGCTTGCATCACCACCGAACAGGGCCATACTCCATAGAAGGAAGATGACCAATGAATATATGTTCAGTTGTATGTGAAAAACTGAAAACTCTATGCACTCGGCAAAGCTAAAGGAGTTTCAACGTTACGATAATTCATTTACACACAACTCTATGTAACATCCTAAAAGAAGATTTTTCTCATACATTGTCATATCTATAACCAGTCTTTGTTATAAACAATAATATTGTGCAGTAGAGTACTGTGATTAAAGAGATCTTATTTCATAAAGCTACAGATTTAACGAAACATACCAGTTTATAGTCTTTAACAACTTTCGGTGTTATGACTACATGGAAAAGAAACCATCCATTCCGAGATATTATTCTTTTCCCCCATATCTACACATTCAAGCTTTTTAGATTGGAATGATGAAGCAGAAAAATGAAGTTGATATATGAGTTACACACATAGAGAGGATAAAATCAAAATGAAAAAAAAGAAACTAAACTTACACTTCCATTTGCTTGGATCTGAGAATTTGTATGTCTACAGTAATGTTTCTTCTTAGCAGGAGAAAGATTTTCCTCGTCTCGAAGTTCACTAACATCAAACTCGTTTCCAGAATTTGGATCTTTCACTACCCGACCCAAATGACCCAGTGGCCGACCTGTTTCCATCATTTCCTCTCCTTCTCCACTTCTCAGCATAATCATCGTCATCATTTTCATACTCATCATCCCATGCTCCTCCTTGTAATTGTTGTAATTGCGGTTCATGAGACCCCAATCCTTGAAAATGTCCCAATAAATAGTGAACACTATTGCGAGGCTCGAAATGGTTACAGCCACCAAAACCATAAGCCAGTAAGTCCATTTCTTCGAATTTTGTTCTAGCTGCAACCACTAACATGGTGGATAGATACTTCAGTTCATTTGGTCTTTCATTGTTTTCATTATCCTCAACCAACGTCCATACACACTGCAAAAAAAAAAAAAAGAGTGTCTAACATTTGAAAGGATGCAAACATTGCTTATTTCAAAAAGATGAAAAAGTATGAATTTAGTATAGTACCTGAGCTAAGCGGAACAATTAAGGAATGATGGCAACAACAATGTAGAGTTTTTTGATCGAAACCAAAACGTCAGGATTTTAACTGTAAAACAAACTAACACTACAGGAAATGTGGGTATTAATAGCATCAGATTATAGCGCTTATGACAGTTCTGCTATTGTATATCAGCACTTGTTTTTTCAATAGTGTTTGTCATTTTGAAACGCTATATTTGTTATCGCGGGAAAATAAAAAAAAATTATCCGCGTTAATTTGCCAAATTTATCTAAGTCGCAAAGTACTTTTCCTCTCTACACTTAGGAAACAAATCAAATCTTTCTCTCACTGTCGGACTCTCCTATCTTTCTCTCTTGACACCAACCAGTTTCCCCCGACTCTCCTTCTCGTTCTCTCCTCCAACCAGAATCCTCATGGCTTCCACCGAACAACTCGAGAATCGTCGTTCTCTCTTCTTCTTCTGCTATTTATTGTTCTATATTAGTCATCGAGTAGGGTTTCAATTGGTTTCAGTGTTAGGGTTTTGAATTGGGGATAAATGATTGTTCTGATTAGTCCTCGATTAAGATTGTTCTTATCTCTGGTTTGATTTTTTTCTGAGTCTTTCCATCTGTGTTCATGTGTTTGGGGTTTCGATTTATGGTTCTCTATGTGTTCTGGTTTTCTCTGTGCTACGGGTCATATTCTCTTTCTCTCTATGTTGAAGAGCCGCTACCAACAAATTCTTGTTTCGTTACATGTACATAATCAATGACTATAGTTTGGTAACTATTGTGGCTTGTTTTAGTTTTGTGTTGTTTTTGATTTTGGAGCTTGGTGTGTGTTCTTGTATGTTTGAGCTCGTTCTGTAATTTATGGCTCGCTCAGATATAATTATCTGTGTCTTCTTCTGATAATCAATAGTTTCTGTTTTTCTTCTTCATTTATGGATTGATTATTTTGTATCATAGTTCTTCTACATAACGAGGCTTCGATGGTTCAGCTCGTCGGAGATGAATAAAGGGGAAGTTCTTAGCCTCTCTTTGCCATGAACCTCACCGGTCAAGCTGTCTCTCTCTCTCACTTATTTTGTTTTGTTTTTTGGTACATGAAGAGTTGTCGTGAGCAGAGTTGGTGGTCGTGAGCTTGAACACATAGGAGGCACGGTGTGGTGGTGGTGGTGCTAGCTGCCTCTGCTCACCGGAAAGTGAAGACAATGCTTCATGGTGGTTCGGCGGATGATGACGACGACGTTTGGGATTTAGATCTAGGTTTAATTTGTTTCTGGTTTAATGTTTTTGTTTTTGTTTCGGTTTAGTGTCTTTTTAAAAAAAAATTGGTTTAGTTATGTTAACTAATTTTGATATATAAATAAAATTCTTGTAGTGCAACGCCTTTTTCTTGACTCTGTCTCCACCAAGTCCTCTTCTCCTTTTCTCCTTTGTGTTCTAAGTATTGACTTTGTATGTTATAAAACTCATCGTTGAGTTTGTCAGTTGTCTTTTGTATTGAGTTCATGTATTGACTTCGTATGTTTCAAGTTTTTTGATGGAAAAGTATATGTTTTTTTTGTCAACTATGGAAAATTATATATATATATATATATATATATATATATATTTATGTTAAAAAATAGATTTATCATTTATATTTATACAGTTAATGATATTTTTATTTATCTAACCCTCCAAAACCCTAAACTCTAAAACCCTAAACCCTAAGTACATATCTTAAACCCTATATCTTAAATACAAATTTCAGCAATAATATTTTTAAACTTGAATTCCAAATCATAAATATAAAACTCTAAATTTAGTCATTTTTGAAAATTTAACCTCAAACAATAAAACTCTAAATTGAGTCATTTTTCAAGTTAAACTCCAAATCTTAAAAGTGATAAGCCTAAACTTTATCTAATAAAATGTACAGTTATTTATATAACTCCAAACTCTGTTTTTAAACACTTAAAACTAATGTTTACATAAATTGTAAATAAAAATAAAAAGTTTTAAAACATTTAAAACTATTGTCTAATCTAAACTATATATTTAACTCAAATTTCCAAAACCATAATTCTATACCCTAAACTTTATTTCATAAACCATAGTTCCATTTCATATACCATAAACTCTAAATTTAAATATATTCCTTAAATCATAAACCTAAACACCAAATCTAATATTTTCAAGTTAAACTCCAAATCTTAAAAGTGATGAGCCAAAACTTTATCTAACAAAATGTAAAGTTATTTATATTAACTCCTAACTATGTTTCTAAACACTTAAAACTATTGTTTACATAAGCATTTAAAACCATTGTCTAATCTAAACTATATACTTAATTCAAATTTCCAAAACCATAATTCTATACCCTAAACTCTATTTCATAAAGCATAATTCCAATTCACATACCCCAAACATTACAAACATATAAACTACATTGAATCTAAAATTAAAATTTCAAATTTTAAATTGTAAAATCTTAATCTTTGAATTTTGTCTCAGAAATTGTTTTTTTACATTAATATTTACCTTAATACTTCGTGTATTAAAACAGAAAAAAAAACAGAGTAAGAAAATAATTACAAAATCTGGTCAAAATGAATTGACCAATAAGGTATAAGGACGAGGATCACACTCTTCTGACCAAAGCCGTTGATTAAGTAAATCTAATGGACCAAAATGAACAAGATGAAAAGATGTATTTCTTCATCTCTCTCCTCTTACCTCTCGTATTCGTCTCTTCCACTTTCTCTATCTCTCATCTTCTTCTCCATGCCTTTTAACAAAACTGTCTCAACCACCATCACCATAAACGAATCAGTGTCAACACCCATCACAATAAAAAAAATCTGTCTCAACCTTCATCACCAATCACCATAAATGAATCTGTCTCAATCTTCATCAGCTCAAACAAAATCTGACGAGAAGAACATGTACGAGATCTAGAAGTTCATCTCAGATTCACCCTTGTTTAGCAAGTTCATCTCAGATTCAGTTTTCTTTTTGATTTAATAGGTTGATTTATGAGAGATAATACTGTCGAGTAAGCAAACAGAGGCTCTGGAAGACCTGTTCCGTAGCCATCCCGAAGGAAAGGTAAAGTCTCTCTATATCTATCTCTCTGCTTCCTTTCTATCTCTCTCTGTTTTGAACTGATTTTGTTTATTTTGGTGCATGCTGAAGAATTGAACTAGTGAGAAGAACCAGAGGAGCAATGCTACGGGAGTAAGCAAATAGAGGTTTTGGAGGCTGGAGGTGGATGCTCTGGAGGCTGCAGGCTGGAGGCGAAGGATTAGGGTTGCAGGCGGAGGCTTAGTCTAGGTTTAGAATAATTATGTTTTGGTTTAATGTTTTAATTTGTTTTTGGTTTAATGTGTTCGTATACTGATTTTAATTAATAAATAAAATTTAATTTTTAATTATGAATTAATTTTCGATTAATTTTGAATTATTTAATTATGAATTATGTTTTGGTTAATTATGTTTAGGTGTACTTTTTATTTTATTTTTTTAATTTGGTTTGGTTTAGTAATTATTTTAATAAATTTATGGATAATTAAAAAACAAATTAATGACACAAAACATTTGCTATCATTGTTTATTTAACTATAGCATACAACATATCTGCTATCAAAAGTGTCGGACCTATTATAACGGGCGCTGTTAGAGCATTTTAGGGAACACTATTATATCTAACTCATAGCGTTTTTCGTCCGCTATTACTATCCATATTTCTTGTAGTGTAAGTAGCAAAAACTAAATTTACTCAAACAATGATCATGATTATAAGTATTAAGTTACCTTGCCAATTTGGTTTTCCCACGTAAATAGTAATGAGGTGGGTGCAATCTCAGGGGATGTTGTCTATTTGTTAGTTCAGATGTTGCTATTGGATCAAAGTCTAGGAAAACTCCCATGTTCAAACAGAGCAAAAGCACTTGAGATTCAAGGTCGTAAGAAGAAGATGTTGCCATAAGAGTTTGATTCTAGTTACCTTAATATTTGTCTTTTGGAAAGAGAGTCTTTACGCAAGGGCACAGACATGCTTAATAACTCGAAATAAGAGTGTTTATAATCTACAAAGAGCATCTTTTAGCTGGCTAAGCAAAAGAGAGTTGACCACATACTTGTCATCATGGACAGGAACTCCACACTCTTAATCGTGGAAAACAATGTAAGATTCGTCTTTAACATGAATAAAAAAAAATCAAAGGTCCAGTCATAGCAGAAGAAAATATTTAAGCCGAGAGGAAGTTAATCCCTTCAATATCGAGAAATGATAAATAAACTAATCTTTACACTTTATGTTGAATTACTAAAGCAAAGCATCAATGTCAATTTCTAACTAATATGCAAAAGCAATTGTATTCCTACAAAAAATGGAAAACGATAGACTGAGAAAAGATTATTACCAGATTTGGGACTATCTTTTTATCTTTCTCCTCCGTCGTATCCCTTCTCAGTGAAGATGAATAGTTTGACCGGGTACGACGCGAAGCCCTCTTCCCGCTCGAAGAAGACGCCATATCAGTGGGAAAAAGATGTCTCAGATGAATACCATGCATTTGAGATACCATTTCGCCTCAGATTTGAAGGGTGTAGAGGCGAGAACTGCAGCATTTTATTAAACGGAACGCCGTAAAAGTGAGATCTTGAGATGTATCAGCCATCGGTTTCTCCAGAGATGTAGATTAGGATGTGTAACGGCGAGAGATGATCAAAATAATATGAAATTGGGATGTGAGATAAGATCTATTGATCGTCTTTGCTGTAACCTTCGACGAAAATAACGGGAATGAATGAGTGAGAATGGATCATAATAACTCAACAGAAACGACAATCTGCAGAAATCGGAAAAGATGAGGCGAAGTGGAAGGATCACACGTTTCGACGATCATTGTATTTGGAATAAGAATTGGACTGATTTAAAACGGGCCACAACCAAATATTATCGGCCCATATGAATTGGTCTTCTATTATTCTGTGTTGAGAAACATCGGTATGACGTGGCCATTTTGAAGATCATGATTGGACGATTTTTTGAAACGACGTGGACAGCTTCTCAGTTGAGTATATCCAACTTTTAGTATTGTTAGATTTTCTGTCTGTTTTTTTTAGGATGAAGGTGCTAGGTCCGAAATATTAATATAAGAAACTGTCCCCTATATATATAAAAACACAAATTCACTATTTAACCAAAAACAATTGATATCTTCATTTCTCTCTAATTTCTCACTAAAAATTTAATTACCCTTTTTGGTTATTTGGCAAATAAGTCCTAATAATATTGAACACTTTTTTTCTTGGGTGTGAATAACTTTACCGATTCAAAGATGAATATCTAGATAATCAGTTATGATTAGAATTTATTATACACTGTCTGGTTTTGGAATAGCCCATCAAAAGCCTGATTCAGGCCCAAATCAGGTAGAACTAGTCCACTATAGTTTTTACTTAGTGATGATAGGTTGCACATGAGCATAGGAGAACTGTGAACATATTTTGTAGGGGAAGATTTATAACCAGAACTTTCCAGTTAACCATATTAAATAAAAGATAGTTTGGAGATATTATATAAACTGCGCCTCTGTGGTTTAATTTATTTTAAGATTATCAACTTTCTATTTGTTAGAACATATTTTCAGAGACTAAGAGTTGTCCCCTTGTGACAAACTGTTCCACTGATTTGGTTTCTCGTGCCTTCAGTTCTATTGTTTCGGACATTGCAAAGATTGTTTGTGATGATGTACGATGTTGGAAACGGGTTTTACTCCCACTTCATACCCAGTGTAAGAACTCCGTTTAGTGTCACCAATTTCCGGTAAAAAAGTATATATGTTTTTGAAGGATTAAAACCCATTCTAAGCTGTAAGGATACTTAGCACCAAGCTGATACTGTCGGACCAAAACGTAAACGAAATCAAGACAGTAAATGTAATTTGAAAGGCATCTGATACCCAGCGAATATCATGTCGCTCTTATGATCTACTTTCAACAGCTATAAAAGAGGAGCCAAGGAAAATGAGAAGGAGATCCAAGTTTTATATATCAAGCTTATATTCTAAATACTATTGTACTCTTTCATTTTCATATATCCTACCGCTCTTCACCATTGTATCAAATCATAAGATCAATAATATACATTTTTTATACAAGATCATCAGTAGACATTTTTTTTATAAATTACATACTCAATATGTTAGTCTAAATCATAATCCTAATTTTTGAAGTGAATTTTGAGCTACCGTTATATCTTGTCATGGGAGGTCCTGGTTGGTTACACAACCGCTAATCATGGCGTTTAATTAATTTTGTATTTGTGTTTTTTTTCTTCTTGAGATTCATTCTTTTGAGCTAATTGTTATTAACAATTTTGGAAACTGAACTCAAACAAGGGAAAGAAATGACTTTGGTGATGATTGGTTCGACTGCGACTGTAGAATTTTAGCTGTAAAAGTTTAGCTGTAGATAAATTGGTTGTAGGTGTAAAGTTGTTACTCTAGATTATTTTTGCAGAGATTTTTTTGTTGTAGTTAAATTTGTTGTAGCTGTAAGCTATAGGATGCAGATATTTTAAAATAAAATATGTGAAATATGTGATGTATATATAAAATAATTATTATTTTTATCACTTAAAATAATTTATATTAATATTTTTTAAAATTATCAAAGTATACTGTTATTTAAAATGTGATATGTATGTAATATTTATTATTTAAAATATTTCAAAAATTTAAAAGCACCCAAAATTAGAGTAAAATATTTATAGATGTTTTTTTTATTATGATTATCTTGTATATTTGATAGGGCAAATCTCCAAAATAGCGCATTTCTAAGTTTATGTCACAAAAATAGCCTTCAAACACTAAAATAACCAAAATAGCATTTTACCTTTTGAAATTTTTTTTTTTTTTTAAAAAAATTTGAAATCTTATCCCAAAACCCCACTCCCCAACTCTAAACCCTAAACCTTAAATCATAAACCCTAAATCCTAAACTCCACCCCTTAACTCTAAACCCTAAACCCTAAACCCCACCCCTAAACTTTAAACCCTAAACCCTAAATCCTAAACCCTAAATCCTAAACCCCATCCCTTAACTCTAAACCCTAAACCCTAAATCATAAACCCACCCCTTGACTCTAAACCCTAATGTCTAAATTAATTTACTATTGGGGTATAAGTGTATATTTATCTCTTTTGATAAAACATTAAGTGTTATTTTGGTCATTTTTATTCTTAGAGGCTATATTTGTGACAATAACTTTTTTTGTGCTATCCTAGTCATTTTCTCTATTTGATATTATAGATATTTTTTTTATTCTACAGTTTCTACAGCTGATAAATGAAAGATGTAGGTTTTTTAACTAAAATACATAAGAAAAATGTTTGTTTTATTTATTTTGCTGTAGCTTTAAAAATAAAAATAAAGCATGATTGGTAAAAATTAATAGAAATTTGATGTAGGTTTTAACTTTGAAAAGTAAAGGTAAAACATGATTGGTAAAGTTTAATAATTTAGAGAAAATAAAACTAAAGTAGGTCGATAAAGTTCAACAAATCACCCTCTTTATATATATGAATTAGTTACAATAAGTCAAATTGATTTTATAGGTCTTTGATTGGTCGTCTCTGTGGTTGACCTGAACAGATGCTTTGCTCAGGATTTTCTATTTTTAGTAATCTCTTCATGCGTATTCATTCCTAACTAAATAAACATAAAAAGATACAAACGATACAAAAATCAGTGCCTCTCCTACTTTTTCTCCTTGTCGAATAATTCGATTAAACCAGAAAAAAACAAGACAAACTAATTGGAAATAAGATAGAATTATAAGATCTCCGACGATTCTTCAATCAATTACTGGTCCTGGAGAAAAAATGATGAAAAATAACAGTCCTAGCGATGAAAAATGGATGTTAGAGAGTGTAGAGATCGATTCAATGGGTGATACTTCGTCCAAAAAGCCAGACATTAACGTCAAGAAGAACGAAGGTGGTCTGAAGAAGACTGCGTCAAGGGGTGTGGGATCGATAATCCGCACGCTGAGCGTTTCGAACTGGAGAAAGAGCGGTAATCTTGGCTCGCCAAGCACGAGGAAAAGCGGTAACCTGGGCCCTCCAGGTGCCCCGGTCCTTCCAAAGAAGGGTCCACAAAGAGTAGAGAGGACAACATCTAGCGCTGCTAGGGGACTCCAGAGCTTACGGTTCCTTGATCGGACGGTCACGGGAAAGGAAAGAGATTCATGGAGATCTATTGAGAACCGGTTTAATCAGTTTTCTGTTGATGGCAAATTACCTAAAGAGAAGTTCGGTGTATGCATTGGTAATTAACGAAACTACCAATAATTGATAGGGCTTGGCAGGACTAACCCTGAAATTTATGGAGTTTGAAACAATTGCTAAACATATAATGTTTTAAATTATTTAGAAGTCAGATGATATATACTTATTAACCATTAATATTTTGGGGGCTATATGCGAATGTTTCTTTTGATATACTCATGACCCGCTTCGGGGATTGGCAGACTAATACCAATGGATATGTACATCTGATTTTCATTTATTTGTGTGTGTGTAAAGGTTAATTCTTTTTGAATGGGTATTTTCAAATTAGATTAAATGTGCATCCATGCATATAAAATAATTACGGACGAGAACATTATAGTATATTATCCCCTTTTTTGTTAGGAAATAAAATGTATAACGTCGATAGTGCATATTTTGGTAGGAATGGGAGATACAATGGAGTTTGCGGGAGAAGTTTATGAGGCATTGGGTCGGAGAAGGCAAATAGAGACAGAAAGTGGTATTGACAAAGAACAACTTAAGCTGTTTTGGGAAGACATGATCAAGAAAGATCTCGATTGTCGTCTCCAGATATTCTTCGACATGTAATTACTTATATAATCTTATACGTATTTTCACATATATCTAAATGTGGTTAGTTTAAACCTTTGCGGTTGTTAATTAGGTGTGACAAGGACGGAGATGGGAAGCTCACGGAAGATGAAGTGAAAGAGGTCATTGTCTTGAGCGCAGCCGCGAACCGCCTTGGGAACCTTAAAAAGAATGCTGCCGCTTACGCTTCTTTGATCATGGAAGAACTCGACCCTGATCACAAGGGATACATCGAGGTTAGCTTTCTTTACTTTTTCAAAATTTATATCCGTTTTGGTTAGCGTCGAAGTCTAGAGAATAGTTTTAACAACGTACTATTATCTATAAATATCCAAAAAATTATGGTGATTATCCGAAAAATTATTTATCAAATTTATCATCTCTTACTGCAAATTTTTTTGAATATACCGTCTGTTCTAGAGATATAGCTGGTCATGAGATTCGGGAAACTATAAACAATTTAGTCAAAGTTTTAACAAAAAAAATCATTACAAATTGGAGGTCTATGTTAATGTAAATCATTTTTAAAATTTGAGGGATCATAGACCAACATTTTACTTACCTATGCCCATAATCGCCATGTCTAGGGTTATCGTTCTTCCGAAAAACTTGTGTGTTTTACTAATTTTTCGCTTTATCTCAAAACATAGAGTTATGTTCTGACCATTTTATAGTTTATATCAAGTAGATGTGGCAGTTAGAAGTGCTCTTAACAGGGATGGTGTCAAACGCTGATACGGAGAAGATGAAGAAATCTCAAACGCTGACTCGAGCCATGATCCCAGAGCGGTACAGGACGCCAATGAGCAAGTACGTTTCGGTGACCACAGAGTTAATGCACGAGAACTGGAAGAAAATATGGGTCCTCACTTTGTGGCTCCTCATCAACGTCTATCTATTCATGTGGAAGTACAATGAATTCATGAGAAGCCCTCTCTACAACATCACCGGACGCTGCGTTTGCGCCGCTAAAGGCTCGGCGGAAACTCTCAAATTCAACATGGCTCTAATCTTGGTCCCAGTCTGTAGGAAAACCCTGACAATGCTTAGGTCATCGTTCTTGAGTCGCATGATCCCATTCGATGACAACATTAACTTCCACAAGGTGATTGCGTATGCTATCGCCTTCCATGCATTGCTACACACGCTGCTCCACCTTTTCTGTAACTACCCTAGGTTAAGTACGTGCTCTTACGACGTGTTCTTGAAATATGCTGGATCTGCCTTGGGACACACGCAACCGAGCTATCTAGGTTTGATGATGACGTCAGTGTCAATCACTGGAGTTTTTATGATTTTTTTCATGGGATTCTCGTTTACGCTCGCGATGCATTATTTTAGAAGGAACATAGTGAAGTTGCCAAAACCGTTTAGCGTTCTTGCTGGGTTTAATGCGTTTTGGTATGCTCATCATTTGCTGATTCTTGCTTATGTTCTTCTCATCCTTCATGGTTACTATCTTATCATCGAGAAGCCTTGGTACGAGAAAACGGTAATTGAAACTATTATATATGCACTTATATAAAATAAATGAATTCTGCATTTCAATTTTTTTGTTTGTTTGTTTGTTTTTCAATTTGTTGATAAATGGAAATGCAGACATGGATGTACGTGGCCGTACCGATGCTGTTCTACGCAAGTGAGAGGCTTTTCTCACGTGTTCTTCAAGACCACAGCCATCGTGTCCACGTGATTAAGGTAATCAAAAGGGTTACTATTTGTTTCTTTTTAAAGAAAAATTACTATATTGTCTATATTAAGTAAAACACATATTTTCATTTTTCCAATATATATTTATTTTCTTTTATCTTATTACAGGCTATTGTATATTCGGGCAACGTTCTTGCACTTTACGTGACCAAACCTCCCGCGTTCAAATACAAAAGTGGCATGTACATGTTTGTCAAGTGTCCTGACCTCTCACAATTCGAATGGTAATCTAAATATTAACAGTCAATGCATTTGTAAGATAAAATTTAAATCAGAATTATGATTTTAGCTTATTTAATTATATTCAACAACAAAATAAGTTAAACCACAATATTTATAATTAATGTTAATACAAATAGTAGTATCGATTATTGTTATTCTTATTTAGGCATCCATTCTCTATCACTTCTGCACCTGGAGATGACTATTTAAGTGTTCACATAAGAGCCTTAGGTGATTGGACAACTGAACTTAGGAACACATTCGCAAAGGTAATTTCTTGTAACTCATTATTTTCAGTACAGCCATCATGATATTTGTCTTTCATGTTACTTATACTCAAGTATACTAAACTATTTTATTATTTCTATTGTGTTTGTAGACATGCGAGCCCCCTCCTCAAGCAGCCGCAAAGCCTAAACCAAATAGTCTTATGAGGATGGAAACAAGAGCAACAGGTGCAAATCCCCACATTGAAGAATCACAAGTCTTGTAAGTGAAAATATATTAAACTAACAATTACTTTGCTATTATATATCAGTTTTTTTCTTCGATATACCTATATGTATGGTTGGGTGCCTCAAAAGTGTAAAAGGCATGTTATAATTAACATTTATTTCACACCAGGTTCCCAAAGATATTCATCAAAGGACCGTATGGAGCTCCAGCACAAAATTATCAGAAGTTCGATATTCTTTTGCTGGTTGGACTAGGGATTGGAGCAACTCCATTCATAAGCATATTGAAAGACATGTTAAACCATCTAAAACCCGGGATTCCCAAAGTTGTAAGTAGTATAAACATTTTTATCCATATATGTGTGAGGTTTAACAAGATGGAAAAAGAGGGACTATATTATGAATATTGGAAAATATAGGGGGAAAAGTACGAAGGAAGTGTAGGAGGAGAGAGCGTAGGAGGTGATAGTATTAGTGGTGGAGGAGGCAAGAAGTTTCCACAGAGAGCATATTTTTTTTGGGTGACAAGAGAACAAGCTTCCTTTGATTGGTTCAAGGGAGTTATGGATGACATCGCCGAGTATGATAAAACCGTAAGTTATCCATCTTAATTTTATTGTTTAATGCATATTGACAAGTTAAATGCATACATGAAAAACTGAAACAGTTTCAACATTCTCATTTCATAAAAATGTAGGTATAAAAAAGCATAAACTATTTTCAAAGTTTTCAGATATGAAATTCTGTAAAAAAGTTTTAAAAGCCTACTTGTTTTTTTTTTTTTTTTTCTGGCAGCATGTGATTGAAATGCATAACTACTTAACAAGCATGTACGAAGCAGGAGATGCAAGATCTGCTCTAATCGCTATGGTTCAGAAACTTCAACATGCCAAGAATGGTGTTGACATTGTCTCCGAAAGCCGGGTAAGTTTTCAAATTTTTATAATCATAAATCACCAAAAACGAAGTGTCCGCTCTAGCTGTCGCTTTAGCATTTTGGGGTTTAAAAAGTATATAATCATTTGCCATTTTATATAGTTCAATCGGTACGGTATCTTAACTAAATATTTGAAGGGATTTGGAAAAGAAAGTGTTCATGTTAAGAGAATTAATCACTTCAGTCGTTGACAAAAATACTAGTCCAATCTAACTTTCTGTTTGTGTTCAATCTTAAACATATAAAGGCCAAATGACACTTGTTGGTGTGGATTAAGCACTCTTAGGCAATAATTACACATGTATCTGACAATTTATTTTATTTAGCAAAAAGCAAATATTTTAATAATTTAATTTATTAATTTATTAATTTTAACTTCTTCAAATAAAATTCAGATACGAACACATTTCGCAAGACCCAACTGGAGGAAGGTTTTTTCTGAATTGTCAAGCAAACACGAAGCATGTCGAATAGGTAATCACTTGTTAGTAATTCTTATTTTTATTGTTTATTTTCTGAAAGTTCATTATGTTGTTCATAAAGTTTCTGAAAATTCTTACTTAAAAACTATTTTATTTATATGATTATACCTGCATGCAATTCTTGACATGTTTCTTTCAGGCGTGTTCTACTGTGGAAGTCCAACACTGGTTCGACCACTTAGAGATCTTTGTCAGGAGTTTAGTCTCGAGTCATCCACTCGTTTTACTTTCCATAAGGAAAACTTTTAACCAAAACTACATTTTTGGTAAGCATGTTAAGTTTTACGTACCAAAACTAATCCTATTACTATTATTGAACTAAAGAAGCCGATTTTGATGATCACATTGTAATTAGTTGGTGACTTAATGTAAAGTAATCATCCCGTAAAATGTACAGTAACATTTTGATTAAGCAAAA
Organism: Brassica napus; assembly: GCF_020379485.1. Classification (NCBI taxonomy): domain Eukaryota; kingdom Viridiplantae; phylum Streptophyta; class Magnoliopsida; order Brassicales; family Brassicaceae; genus Brassica; species Brassica napus. The sequence continues at coordinate 6,135,475 of NC_063445.1, read as the reverse complement.
ACCTCGAGTATATTTTGCTTAAATTGTTTGAATATCAAACATTTGTGCTTTAATTTCTTTTTCTTCTCTTAGTAATCTTTTTGATTGTTGCCAAAACTCTCAGAAATGGACATTTTAAAATGTTCATTTTATTTATTGAACCAATTCTTTTTAATAAGCTAATATTACATATACAAAAGGTACAGAAATAAAAAATATTAAAAATAGAATTATAATTTAGTTTTAATTAACTATTTAATCTACCTGATTTTGATTTCCTTTTCTTAATTAACGTACCCCTCATGTATCATGTATGGATAGGAAATGCAATTTGATATTAGGAAAAGTTTCTATATCGTGACAAAACATATATGTACGACAGTTTTGTTTTAATATTTGTTTCTTGTTTTGCTACTGTAGTTTTCTCAAGGTTTAAATTTTCACCAATTTTTATGATGCATACGACAAATCCACAAGCGTAATTTTTTTTTTCAAACATAACACAGATTTGAGTACTAGTGTGAATTTGCTATAGTTAACATTTTTAAAACAAAACGAATGTGCAGAAGAGTAGGTAACATGAGAACGAAGTGTAAAGGAGAGAGTCCAACATGTTAAGCAAAACGTAGTTTGTACGTAGGCTAAATCATTGAGATATCCATCTTCTATATATATTTATGTATCTTATAACATATATTCTATTGAGTTTGCATTACTTCTAAAAATAGATACACGAACAAACAACTATTGCAAAATTTGCATTACTTCTAAAAATATTCCTTGGCGATTAGAACTAATCATGTTACCTGCATACTTGTTAACTGAACGAAAGCCTTTCACCTCCAGCAAGTAAACCATAGTGATACGGACATATTTGAATTCAATAACTGTATAATCCCAAGGAATACTCTGCTATTTAAAAAATTGATTAAAGCATCTTAATAAGCATTATTCATCAGTTCTATTCAAAGATTATTAAAAAAAGTCTTTAGAAAAAAGATTAAGAAGAAGAGTTGATTATATTTAACGCTAATTGTGCAGGTGGAATTTTGGTTACTCTTACGGGAAACTCATATTTTCTTAGAGAACTTTATAATTATTCCGATCTTTATATGTTCACGTAAAAGGTGGCTAGTTACTGTCTACACTGATCTACATATATGTGCGTATTGTCTAATATATGTATACACACCTAAATCCATTATACTATATTTTATATGTAGCCTTAATTAGAAATCAAGGTTGGTGCAACTACAATATATATGTACAAAAATAAATAAGAGAAAAACATGTTCAATACAAATACGTACCCTCCAATCTAATCAATCTCTCTTGACATCATGTGAACATCTTACGCGTATTGATTCGTGAAAAATGCTAATTGTTATAATGTCAAATCTAATTATTATGTTGGGAAAATTGTTTTTTTTAAGCAAAAAATGGTAACTATATCCCGCTAAACTAATCTCATATACTTTATATCCTATTAGCTAATTATTTCCAAAATGACAATAATGCCCTTAATTTCAATTATAAATTCAAAATTATAATTAACAAAACAATAATTAAATATTAAAATGTAATAAATAATTAAAGTAATTAAAATTAAAAAAAAATAAAAATCTAAATAAATAAAAAACCTAAACCTATACTTTTTGTCCCACGATTTTTTTTTAATTTTGTTTTCTGAAAATGAATTTTTCATATATGGAAACTGAATATTCCCATATTTTCCGGAACAAATTATTATTATCTGTAGAATACAATAAATCTGTAGAACTCGATTTCTACAGGTTTTTAAATTCATAGTAATGTGTAGATTTCAATTTCTACAGATTTTAGATTTACAGTAAATCTATAGGTTTTTAGATTTTTTCGTAATGTGTAGATTTCGATTTCTACAAATTTTAGATTTATATTAATCTGTAGATTATGATTTCTACAGATTTTAGAGCGATAGGTTATGAGCGGAATATGTATTCTAAATATTTTTAGAGTACTATTATTTACGTAAATCACGTATTATAAACATAGTAGATTCAATGAAAAAGTGAATTTCATTTTCTACTTCGTAGAATGCAAATTCTACTTTATATAGAACATAATCTGAAATTATGATTTAAATATTTTTAGAACTGGAAAAAAATACCACTAAGTTTATATAGGTGTTTCATTAGTATTAACTATTTTCCAAAAAAATTTGTTTGTAATACTATATATTTGATTTATTTTCAAAAATACTAAAAGGCATTATAGGCAGAAATGATACAAAATAGAAATTAGTCTAATGGGACATAATTACCATTTTTTAGTCAAAAAAAAAACAATTTCCCCCATGTTGTTTTAGCATATCTAAGTCTGAATTTGGTTTGGTTTTAACATTAATTTTATACCCAGAAGAAAAACTTACATACTGATACTAATATAACTTTGTTCAAAAACGCGGCCGCCTTGCCGCCTAGGCGTTGTTTGGAGGTTGACCGAAGCGAATATGCCCAAACCGGTGTAGCTAGGCGTTGACCCGTGTAACACCGCCTAATTCCTGCGTTGACCGCCTAATTTCCGCCTAATTCCCGCATAGACCGCCTAAGTTTTTTTTCCCGTCTGTATAAAGTTAAAACACGGTTGATTATTTTTTACTCATTATTGACAGATTTTGTGTAATTATTCATTACTAAATAATTTCAATTAGCTATCGAACCCAAAACAAACACATAATTACTCCATTTAAAAAAATTTCGTACCAAACACGCCATAATCTAAATGTTCGACGAATCAAAAAAAGTGTTTAAAATTATATATAAAAAATTATATAATTATGTCTAACAACATGTGTCATCATGTTTAAAATTAACTAATTATATTATAAATATATTAAATTGTATTTAAAACTAGGTCCCACGTAATCTTCGAGTACTCTCCGATTCGGTAACTCGCTAGGCATGAGATTGCTGACTGACTAGCGCCTAGCGTAGTTCCGAACGACAATATATAACCATTAACTCTAAGGATAACAAAACTGGAACAAGAGATACCATTACAAAGGATGTGTGCACCAACCAAAATACAATTCAAGGAGAGACGAAGAAGCCATCGGATTTAAGTCTGAGTTTAAGTGTTTTTTTTTGCTAAGAGATATAAGTCTGAGTTTAAGTTCCATATAATGCTAAGTAATAGTATATAATATCAAATCTAGTGTGTGTGTGTTTAATTTAGCATGTCTAAGCCTGCCTTTAAGTCCAATAATTTCATCTTGTTAGTAGACTACCAATTCATATATGTATTCATTTAATATTGTCTGTAAATCAAAGACTAATTTAGGTTTCAACTTAAGATTGATATTTAGTTGGTAAGTTGAAGAATGCACATTGTGTTTAAATTGGAGATCGTTTGAAACTGGTCTGATGTCTGAATACTTAGAAGACCAAATATTTTTAGTTTAATGTATTAGATCATAACTATAGTTGAAATCGTTATAGAGATATCGGAACTTCGTTATCAAATAATTTGGGAGATAATTACCCGGAAAAATAGTTTTTGAAATGCCCCTGACTGAAATAAAGATCTCGAGTGTCACGGGACAGAAACATGCCTAGTTAAATAAATATATATAGCTATATTTACTGTTATTGATTGTGAGTTACCAACTAAAATATTGTTAAAGACATAACTGTAAAAACTCACAAATCGTTTGAAGTTTGAACTACATTTCTACATCATTTGTTTAAAAAAAAAAATCCTTTTCAAGATGTTATAAAGAAAAACTATATATTTTAATTACCGACTTCTCATAGTTACGGGATAAGTTGAAACCTACTTGTCAGCAACCTTGTCTACATCATAATTTTTTATTGTAAATTTGACTTTTGATACCCTAAAAATGAATACTTGCTACTGTCAAATTTAACAGTTGTAATTGTAATATTTGAGATTCAATCCAGATGACCAATTTACACTTTACTCTTATGACTTTGATATTAAACTAAGAAACAAGTGGGTTTTGATTAGCAATAGTGACGCAAGTAACAAGTAGACTAGAGATTTAAATTCAATTCAATTAAAAAGCCAGCCTAGGGTATTTCATCGGGTGTCAATGTTGAGCGAAACATTTATTCAAGCGCGTTGAAATGCAGTTTAGAACTCGGATCACTCAGCTGGAACAACCCACTGTCGTGGTATTGCTCCCTTTGCAGATCGATCCTGTTTCCTAAGCTCTCGCTTGGAACAAGGCACGATAACAAGCCTTGCGAGATCATGTCCGATATGTTCACTTAAAACCCTAATATCTACTCTCGCTGATTAGGGATATGAAGCTCATTCAATATATCAAGCTATCTCCTACGCGGTTAGCTAGGTAATTAATCTTAAAATCTAACATTAAGTGATCAGTTTAATGCAAGCAGTAAGAACAATATGAATGAAGAATAAATGAGATCGCTTATTTATGTTTAGCTCACACGAATGACACCCTAAAACCCTAAGCAAGCTTAGCCGACTACTCGATCATTATGCAAGGTAACACAGACATGATTTCTGAATAATACTGCATAGAAAATAGAGTAGAAAGACAAGGGTTCAGGATGGTCTTCTCGTGATGAGAGATGAGGACTTCTCCCTTACAAGTTGCTAAATCGCCAAAATAGAGTTCTAGTCTCTTGTAAAACTAGCGTAAGAAAAATAGAAATGATAGCATAGGCTTTTTATATGGAGGCGCCGGTGGTAAAGAGAAAGGAGAGAAAATCTAGGGCAAACTCCTGAAATCTTGGAGGTTTCCTTAATAGTCGGGAACATTCAGTCGCTTGCTCTCTTTGGGAACAACCTTCGGATTGATCCGACTGGCTGTTCTGTGTTAGATATTCCAAAATGTCATCTTCCTTCATGGCACTCTCTTCTTTACTCTTTCACCTGCTCCAGACCTGGAATGATATCAAATAAGTACAAATTAGGACTGAGAATTAACTCAAAACACGCATAATATGTTGTCAGAAACACCATATATCAATTCCCGCAGACTTAGATCCTTTTTTGTCCTCGAACAAGGCAAAACCTCAAGAACATGGAAAAGGGGTTGAGAGAGAGTGGGAACTCGCTTATCTTCAATAACCATACTCTTACTACAAATCTCTGAACCATACAAGCTGTAGACTAGGACCACACACTCTTACCAGAACGCCTATGATCGCTGTTCGAAGATCAGCTCCATACTCTGTATCTCATACCTGAAAAGGGTACACTCTCGAGACAAAACTCCTTAAATTCAATTAAGAGCAGCGTGAGCCTCTCATCACAGGCACTATTCAGGGTAGACGGACTAGGCGTGGAACAGGCTATATATATATATATATATATATATATATATATATATATATTTTTTTTTTTTATATATGGTGGAGCTAAGAGTGTTTAGGGGCTACCAAATTTGAAGTGGATGCAGGATATTGCGCAAAATAGCAAGAGAGGATGAATCCATTGACGCCCACAACCCTTACTCGTCTCTCCTTTTCTCGGAGCAACTGCTCTCCCTTTCGGATCAACCGTGGGACTGTTCTGCACGTCTTGCCTTCCTTCACATACTCCTCTAAAATTGGTACCAACTCCTTACTCAACCTTCCCAGTGGCGTGTGTTCTCAGACTCTCCCCCCCCCCCCGTCCTTTTTTTTTTACATAGGATACATATGAGGTGATGGGATTGCGAGGGAGAGGCAACGGATGATGCTTCACAGCTACTGGTGGTTTATTTTTTATTTTTTATTTTTGGGTGCTCACTAGTTGCCATTGTTCCTCTGGTTAGAACATGCACTCATCAACTGTTCTCTTGTCAGAACATGGTCTCATCGACTGTTCTCTTGTTAGAACATGGTCTCACCGACTGTTCCCTACATGCTTGATCTCTCCCCTTCTGAATGAATGAGAGAGACGAGTAAGAGGCTGCGTCGATCCTTCCCTCTCCGACTTTTTTGCACATATCTGCACATATGACACTGAAAAATAGAGTGCATGAGGGTGAAATAAAGGCTTAGGCGCAAGGTGGGAACTAGCTAAAGATGAGCTAGCCACTTATGATCAGCAAGATTGGTAAAAAAGATAAGAAGTCCTGAGTGTAGGTCTCGTTTCCCTTATCCAATGCCCATAACAAGAAGAATTTCAGTCAAGATTAGGTTCAATTTAGGTGGAGTTAAGTCTACCCAGTGTAACCTGATCGGTTGAAAACTCCTGGAGAGTCAAATGAGGTAAGTCAGGAGTGTTCCAGGTCCAACTGTGGGTCTTTCGTCACTGCTAAGATCACTGGATAAGAATGTTAGACCACGAGGCGGTTAAGAGATCAACACGTAATAAGGTCCTAATTCCCCATATAGTTTTAACTGACTCGATAAAACATCAAAATGACGCAAGGGCTGACTCAGAAATAAAGACATAGAGTATCAGCACACAACAAGTGCTTCCCCCAGATTTAATTTACACCATCCCTGGTGTGAAACCAAATCGAGGTAAGCCAAATAACAACACAAAGCATAAAAATAAAGAGTTCAGATGGATAGAACAATAGATAGAGAATAGTCCTTGCGGACTCAGTCGGACTTGCCGCTCTTTGCTGGATCAAGCGAGCATCTATTGCGCGAGCGATGAACTTGCGCAGTTGAAGGTGTTGTTCCCATAGGTTCCTTTCCTAGACGGTGTGATCGTAGAGTCTGCTCTGCTGGTGATTTTCTCTGGGTGTCTCCGCCAAGACAGCCGCCACTAACGAAATGGATGGAGTATCCTCTTCATGAGGCTGTTGTTCTTCCGCTGCGAATCCACCATCCATCGGCGATAAGCCTGATCATCTGCCACATCTGCGAGTTCTCCGAGGTCATATGACCTGTCTGCTTCAAGGGTAATGTCCTCCACATCATCCATTTCCGCATCAGGTGCAGGGGCACGAGGGTCGGCGCATAAAAGCTCAGTTGGTGGGAGGAAACAGATATTGTCGAACACCCTGAAGTTAGTGAGCTCAGGGTGAGGAAGCTTGGTGAACAGCTGGTTACCCTCCTCGTCGTAGAAGTTGTATGTATCCTCGTCTCGCATAATGTGGCAAGCCATTAGGTACTTGAGGTCGAGGTACTGAATCTCTGTGTTCACCTTGTACCTAGTTAGATCAATGCCGAAGTGCTTGAATAGTGGTGTGAGCAAACTACCGCTTCTGTCTTTCTTGTTCGAGCCGTGCAGCAGACAGAGCCTCCTCTAGCAAAGCATGGTGATGAAATGAAAGCATGGATTCTTCTAGACCTTCTGAATTGGAATGCCAGACCCTGAAGCGCGGATCTCATCCTCAATACCTGCATACAGGGTTTGCAGCTCCCCGTTTGTCACTTTGGAAGTCTGATCCTTGGCGAACAGGAGGTTTGAAATGATCTTTGCAATGACTCTAAGTGTCGGGTTCCTGATCTGCGACTGGTAGGCCTTGCCAGGTGTGAAGTTCCCATTCGCAATGAAGTCCCAGAAGGCGTTTGATGGGGCAAACTTTTTCGCCACTGCTACCCCTTTCGGCTCATTCACGATCTCATAAATTTCATTGAGTTTGTCGAGGGACAGTGAGCAATACTCTCCATCAGCCATGAATGAGAAAGAGCAGTTGGCGTAGGAGGGCGCAGAGGAGTCCTCGTAAGTAATGGTGGCAGTAGCGAGCACTTGGCGGGCAAAGTCTGGGTAGAGCTCATGTGCCTGATAACAGAGGGGAGCTATCCCCATTGCTTGCAATGTTTCGAACAATCCCTCGTCGATCCCGAGATCAGCAAGAGTTTCAGCATGGTCGAAACGAGTAGGTAGGATGAGGAGGGAGTTGTAACGCCCAGCTGTTTCCTTATCCCACCCCTCGCAGTTAAAGTCTAAAAGCATTGGGCTGTTGAGATCAATCGGTTCACCGTCTTGTTCACGAGGCCATGGGTAGGACGCAGAGGTCGGTTGTTGTCCTCGCGGCGGTGGCGTGTTTTTTGCGAGGTTCACCCTTGTTCTCTTGGCCGATTGCTTAGTGCGTGGCATCTGCAAGGCGAACAAAGGTTTATTCTTTAGTTCCATTTTAGTTGCACAGAAGAAAAGGAATCAAACAACTTCCACTTCCTCCTTATGCAACTCATAATTTCTTCAACATGACAAGATCCACAATAAACAATAAACATATCAACAGCTCAACTCATTAAACCAATTCAACTTCTCATAAATCAAATCAGATCAATTGAGATCAGGACACATCAAAACGGTTCAAGCAATGGAGAAGTGAAATCGCAAATCGCTAAAGTAAAAGAAAACATGAGTTCATCTTCTAACTCAACTCTAACAGCAAATGGGGAGATCAAAATCAAGTCATTCTCAACAAGAATCGATCAATCAAAGCGGTTAGAAGGATGAACTTGTCAAACCGAATTCGCAATTTTCATGGTGATTGTCGAGTCTCTTACCTTATGAATCGGGGGAAATTGACTGTAAAAACAGAGATAACTCGAAAATCCAAGCAAATTAGAAGCAAGAATCACTAAAAATGAATGAAAATTGAGGTTTTGGTGATTGCTCTAATTCACAAGTGGTGGGGGAGGTGTACGGCGAGTGAGACGGGGAAGAGGTAGAGTGAGGCCTTACTTAAGCGAAACCCTAACTGCTTCCTTTTATCCCTTTTTTTTGGGTCCGAGACACTTACCTTGGGAACAGGTGTTGGGTTGTTCCACAACGGGAACAGTCCTTCGGTTGTTCCGACTGAAGAGTTCGGCTTTTCTTGTTTTTCTGTAAATTAAATCTTAAAAAGAAAGTAAACGGAAAGAAAATGATATGTACACTCACCAGTGGGTTGTCTCCCACCAAGCGCTTGGTTAAAGTCACTAGCTTGACTTGGATCAACTGATTAGGCTGATAAGGGATCGCTTAGGGGAATTTCTTCACCCTCCGCGACAGTGGAGTCAGCAAGGTAGTGCTTGAGGCGCTGACCATTGACAACGAACTCTTCTCCCTTTTTATCCAGCAACACAATATCCCCATAGGGTCGGACTTCTTTGATGGTGAAAGGTCCAGACCATTTTGTTTTGATTTCAGCTTGCCTGGGAACAGCTTAACCTTGGAGTTGAAAAGCAAGACCTTATCGTTTGGTTCGAAGCGTCTGGCAATGATCCGCTTGTCATGGTAGGCTTTGGTATTCTCCTTATAGATTTTGGAGCTCTCATAGGCGAGGTGCCTTATCTCTTCCAATTCGTGGGTTTGGATTGTTCGCCTCTCAGTAGCTGATTTGATATCGAAGTTCAGAAGCTTGACAGCCCAAGCTGCCTTGTACTCTAGCTCGACAGGGAGGTGGCAGGCTTTACCGTAGACTAGGTGGTAGGGAGTGGTCCCGAGAGGTGTTTTGTAGGCTGTTCTGTAGGCCCAGAGAGCATCATCCAACTTAAGTGACCAATCTTTGCGCGAAGTATTAACTGTCTTCTGAAGAATGTTTTTGATCTCTCTGTTAGATACTTCAACCTGTCCACTCGTTTGAGGATGATAAGCAGTTGCCACCTTGTGTTTCACATCATTCTTCTTCAACAGCCCTTAAAATGCTTTGTTAATGAAGTGTGTTCCTCCGTCGCTAATGACCACTCTAGGTACTCCAAATCTTAGAAATATGTTTGAGCTGAACATCTCAGTCACCACACGTGCCTCATTAGTGGGACTGGCTATTGCTTCTACCCACTTGGAGACATAATCAACGGCGACCAGGATATATTCGTTCTTGAAGGACGGAGGGAATGGTCCCATGAAATCGACTCCCCAACAGTCGAACACTTCAACTTCCAAGATGTAGTTTTGGGGCATCTCGCTCCTTTTGCTAATGTTCCCTAGTCTCTGGCATGCATCGCATCTAGATATGTAGGCATGAGCATCTCTGAACATGGTTGGCCACCAAAAATCGGCTTGAAGGATCTTAGAGACTATCTTGAATGTGGCGAAGTGACCTGCATAAGAGGAACCATGGAAATGATGCAGGATCCCTGAGATGTCTGCCTCCGGAACACACCTTCTGAACATTCCATCTTTGCAATGTCTGTACAAGTACGGTTCATCCCAAACATAATGTCTTGCGTCCCATAGGAACTTCCTCTTCTCGTTTCCAGTGAACTTAATTGGTTTCTTCTCGGCTGCTAGGAAGTTCGTGATCTCAGCAAACCAAGGGAGGTGAGAGTATCTCTTTTGGATCACAGCTACGGGCTGTTCATGTACGCGAGAACAGTCAGCCGCTGTTCTCAGGGGTTATTCTGTGAAGCGCAGACCGATCGCATTGATGTGCTCCACTGGGTGTCCTTCATCGAGAGCAGTATCGTCCTCAATTTTCATTCTTGATAAGTGGTCTGCAACCCCATTCTCGCCCCCTCTCTTGTCTTTATTTCGAGATCGAATTCTTGGAGCAAAAGATCCACCTCAACAACCTAGGTTTTGCATCCTTCTTTTTGAGCATGTACTTCAAAGCGGCATGATCTGTGTGCACTATCACCTTTGATCCCACCAAGTAAGATCTGAACTTTTCGAATGAAAAAACAATGGCCAGGAGTTCCTTCTCAGTCGTAGCGTATCTGCATTGAGCCTCGTCCATTGTTCTGCTTGCGTAATAGATCACATGTACCTTCTTATCCTTACGCTGCCCAAGCACTGCTCCCACTGCAAAGTCGCTAGCATCAATCATGATCTCAAAGGGGAGATCCCAATCTGGCGGTTGCACAACAGATGTGCTTACTAGGGCTCCCTTGATCGTGTGGAACGCAGCTAGGCACTCGCTGTTGAAGTCAAACTTAATCTCCTTGCATAACAGCCTGGTGAGCGGTCTTGCAATTTTGGAGAAATTCTGGATGAACCTCCTATAGAAACCTGCATGACCCAAAAAACTTCTGATAGCTTTCACGGTTGTTGGTGGTTGCAAACTCATCATTACTTCAATCTTTGCCTTATCCACCTCAATCCCTTTCTCGGAGATCTTATGCCCTAGAACGATCCCGTCTCTGACCATGAAGTGGCACTTCTCCCAATTGAGTACCAGACGTTTCTCCTCACACCTTTGGAGTACCCTGCACAAATTTGACAAACAGACACTAAAGGAGCTTCCATAGACGCTGAAATCGTCCATGAAAACTTCCATAATGTCTTCCATCAGGTCAGTAAAAATATACATCATGCAACGCTGAAATGTTGCCAGCGCATTGCACAGGCCGAATGGCATTCTCCTGTACGCGTACGTTCCGTATGGGCATGTGAACGTCGTCTTCTCCTGATCGTCTGGGTGGATAGGAATCTGAAAGAAACCTGAATAACCATCTAGAAAACAGTAATATGGGTGGTTAGCCAATTTCTCAAGCATTTGGTCAATAAAAGGAAGTGGAAAATGGTCCTTTCTAGTTGCCGCATTTAATTTTCTGAAATCAATGCACATGCGATGTCCTGTCACTGTTCTAGTGGGGATTAACTAATTCTTTTCATTTGTGATAACGGTGATCCCACCTTTCTTTGGTACTACATGAACAGTGATAACCCACTTACTATCAGATATAGCATAGATTACACCAGCCTCTAGAAGTTTCATTAGCTCTTTCTTAACAACATCTTTTAGATTTGGGTTTAACCTCCTCTGATGTTCAACAGAAGTCATTGAGTCATCTTCTAGGTGTATTCTATGCATGCATAAATCGGGTGAGATGCCAGGTATGTCAGCTAGTGAATATCCTAATGCCTTACGATATTTCCTAAGCTCACACAAGAGCAATGCAATTTCCACATTATTAAGTTCAGCGTTCACAATAACGGGATATGTGGAATTTGGGCCTAAGAAAGTGTTCCTGAGCCCTTTGGGAAGGGGTTTTAGCTCAACCTTTGGGGCTTTCAACTCGCTCCAAGGGTCGTCGAGTAAGTTCGACGGATCAGGTGCGTTCAATGGAGAGGTCGCTCCGGTCGGAGTGTTCTTATTATTGTTGCTCTCCTCCTCCAGACTTAGACTCACTACTACTCTCCCCATACTTCTCGCGGAGTCAAGCATCTTGTCATACCCATCTGCATCAATGTTCTCGATGTTCTGCTCGGCTTCAGCTCTTATTAGTGCAAGTTCTAGTGGATCATCTGTAAGGATTTCCTCGATCATTCCCTCACGAGGTTCAAGCGGGTCAATCCCTTCATCCACCACGAAGGTTTGTCCATCCAGCATCGGTTTCTTCAGCAACTCGTCCATCTCGAACTGCATGACTATGTCTCCCAGATGCAGATCAATCTTACCTAGCCGCACATCAATTATAGCGTCAACAGTACACAGGAACGGTCTTCCTAAAATGAGAGGATCCTTGGACTCCTCCTCTAACTCCAGAACCACAAAATCTGCTGGGACGGAGGTGTTCCCAACTCTTACTTGGAGATCCTCGAGAATACCAATTGGGGACTTGACCGATCTATCCTCAAATACCAAGGACATCCTGGTTGGTTTGAAGTGCGTGAATCCCAGACGTCTTGCTACTGAGTAAGGCATAAGGTTTACGTTGGATCCCAGATCAACCAAGGAGCAAGAGAAGACTGTCTTTCCAATCTGGATAGAGAGGACAAACTTTCCAGGGTCTCCTCGCTTCTTTATTGGCCTGTTCTGAATCACTGCACTGCACTCCTTAGAAACAGTCATGAATTCACTTTCCTCTGATATCTTTCCTGAGATCAACCCCTTCATAAAGCTACGCATGGAAGGTATCATCTGGATCGCATCCATCAAAGGAAGTCTGACGGACAGGTCTTCCAACATTTTTCTGCACTTCATCTCTTCTCGATCCTTACGTGTAACCCTTGCTGGAACATGGTATGGTACTTTAGGATAGTATTCACGAGCAGGAATATGTTCTGGGGACGGGCGAACAGCTTCAGCTGGCTGCTCGGTTCCTGGCGGATTGGCCTCAACCGTTGGTTCCCTCTCGTTTTCAGACACCGGAGCATCGGCTGGTGGTTGTTCTAACTCCTTCTGTTTTCCTTTCTCAGCCGCAGTGAATTTCTTCCTTACTAGGTCTGACAGTTGCTTTCCACTTCTCAGCCCAACTGCATTGCACTTCTTTGGATTTTTATCGGTCTTCCCAGGGAGAGTACCTTGCTGCTTTTTGACGCTTTCAGTTGTTTGAGCAATCTGAATGTCCATCTGTCTCATATGACTCGCGACATTATCGTACTTGGTGTTGAGGTCATTAAACATATGATTCATTCTGGTGTTGATAACAGTGGTGACCTGGTTCAATGCTTTCCCTTGGATCTGTTGGCCCTGGAGCAGCTGCTGCAACATTGCTTTTGTCTCGTCTTGCGGAGCAGCAACATGAGCGGGAGCAGCAACATGAGCGGGAGCAGCTGGCTGAGTAATCTTGTGTTTCTGCATCTGAGATTGGTTGTTCTGTGGTTGACTTAGAACATAGGTCCGCAGTTGATAATTCTTCTGATACCCGGTATATTGTCCTTGATTGCTCTGCGCAGGGTCAACTGGTTTGTCCTGCTTAGGCCAGAAAAGCTGTGGGTTGTTCCTCACGTTAGGGTTTGGGTGGTAGTTTTTGAGCTGCCATCCTTGCCCATTTACATAGCTCACCTCTTGCTGGTCATCTCCAGCAATCTCAGCATCAAAAACAAGATCACCAGCATTCTTATCAGGTGCCGCTTCCTCCATTATGAACATGGCTTTGGTTGCCCTTAATCAGCTGGTCAACCTTTGCAGCAATATCATCTATGTTGTTTGCGCTCTTCGAGCAGTCATGCTCCTTGTTCTTATTCAGTGAACTTGAAGCCATGTCCTCAATCAGTTCGAATGCTCCAGGTGCCGTTTGAGTCATGAAGTCTCCATTACTCGAGGAATCTAGGGTGTTTCGGAACTCATAGCTTACTCCATCATAAAACACCTCCAGTATGTAGTCATCATCAAACCCATGGTGAGGGCATTGTCTCTGGTATTCTTTGTATCGCTCCCAAGCTTCATGGAAAGGCTCATCGGATCTTTGCTTGAAATTGGAGATTATGTGCCTTAAAGCTGCGGTTTTGGACTTCGTGTAGAAGTGACTCAAGAACGCTGATCGGACCTGATCCCATGTGGTAAGGGAACCGGTCAGGAGAGATTGTAACCAGCGAGAAGCTTTCCCTTCAAGAGAGAACGGGAACATGGTGCATTTGAGATAGTCTGGTGGCACTCCGTTTGAGCGAGAGAAGTTGCAGATTCTCTCTAAGGCTTCGATGTGGTCCATTGGAATGTCAGTAGTAAGACCACTGAACGTGTTCTTTTATACCAGACTTATCAGAGCAGGCTTGATCTCATAATCTTGCCGAGTACAGGAAGGAGGGTTGATGGCGGAACGATTAGTAGCAAAGTTCCGCGGAAGGTTCCGCTCTCTGATAGGAGCACCTCGTTCTTCTTGCGCGGCATTCTCAGCCGCTAGCTTAGCAGCTTGTTGTTGATTTTGGATGGTTTGCTACATCTGCAACATCTGCTGTTGATGAGCCTGCATTTGCTGTTGAATGATCGTTAATGTTGCAGTGAGATCATCCTGATTTCCTTGACCAGCCATTGTGGTGTTGGTAGGTCTAGGCTGTTGACGGTTCTGTCGTTCTAATCTTGCGAGTTCTTCGTTGGTGAGTTGATGTAACGGTCCTTGTGCGTTGCTCCGAGTATGTCTACTGGTCATGCACTTGGATCATCTGTTCCAAAAAAGAATTAAGAGCAAGTTAAAAATCTCAGACTAAATATGAAACCGAAAAATAAAGGTAAAAATCTGGTCCCCGGCAACGACGCCAAAACTTGATACACTAAGAATAAATCATTTCTACTATCAAGTTTAACAGTTGTAATTGTAATATTTGAGATTCAACCCAGAGGACCAGTTTACACTTTACTCTTATGACTTTGATATTAAGCTAAGAAACAAGTGGGGTTTTGATTTGCAATAGTGACGCAAGTAACAAGTAGACTAAAGATTTAAATTCAATTCAATTAAAAACCCAGCCTAGGGTATTTCATCGGGTGTCAATGTTGAGCGAAACATTTATTCAAGCGCGTTGAAATGCAGTCTAGAACTAGGATCACTCAGCTGGAACAACCCACTGTCGTGGTATTGCGCCCTTTGCAGACCGATCATGTTTCCTAAGCTCTCGCTTGGAACAAGACACGATAACAAGCCTTGCGAGATCAGGTCCGATCTGTTCACTTAAAACCCTAATATCTACTCTCGCTGATTAGGGATATGAAGCTCATTCAATATATATCAAGCTATCTCCGACGCGGTTAGCTAGGTGATTAATCTTAAAATCTAACATTAAGTGGTCAGTTTAATGCAAGCAGTAAGAACAATATGAATGAAGAATAAATGAGATCACTTATTTATGTTTAGCTCACACGAATGACACCTTAAAACCCTTAGCAAGCTTAGCCGACTACTCGATCATTATGCAAGGTAACACATACATGATTTCTTAATAATACTGCATAGAAAATAGCATAGAAAGACAAGAGTTCAGGATGGTTTTCTCGTGATGAGAGATGAGGTCTTCTCCCTTACAAGTTGCTAAATCGCCAAAATAGAGTTCTAGTTCTCTTGTAAAACTAGGGTAAGAAAAATAGAAATGATAGCATAGGTTTTTTATATGGAGGCGCCGGTGGTAGAGAGAGAGGAGAGAAAATCTAGGGCAAACTCCTGAAATCTTGGAGGTTTCCTTAATAGTCGGGAACAGTCAGTCGCTTGCTCTCTTTAGAAATAACCTTCGGATTGATCCGACTGGCTGTTCTGTGTTAGATATTCCAAAATGGCATCTTCCTTCATGACACTCTCTTCTTTACTCCTTCACCTGCTCCAGACCTGGAATGATATCAAATAAGTACAAATTAGGACTGAGAATTAACTCAAAACACGCATAATATAATATGGTGTTAGAAACACCATATATCGACTTTAAATTTCATCAAAATTGTAAATATGAAAGACGAATAACAAGCAAACATATCCCATATATACATTATCATTGCAATAATAAATATGAATATTATATATATGTATATGTTGAGAAGCATGCATAAGTGGCATGCACTACAAGAAAACAGCGATATTCTGACGGACATTCCAACAGAAAATGAAATCCTCGGAATATACCGAGGAATTTCCGAGGAAATTCCGAGGAAACACAAAATTGGGTTTCCTCGGACTTTCCTCGGAATATATCGACGGAATTCCGAGGAAACTACAGTCCGTCGGAATATTCCGAGGAAATTCCGAGGAAAACTGTGTTCCTCGGAAAAAACCGATGAATTCCGAGGAAATATTATAGCCGTTGGAGAGCCGTTGGGGGATTTTACAAAATTCCGAGGAAATTCCGACGAACTAGTTTTTTCCGTCGGAATTCCGTCGGAATTTCCTTGGTATTTCGGCAGGATTTAAACTATAAATACAAGCACTCCTCTTCCTCTTCATTCACTTCATATCTTCATCCTCCCTCTTACTCTATTTACACACGAATTTGATTCATAAAAAATATGTCTTCTTCAAATTATTTTCGTTCTTGGATCGATCGACCTCATTTGGATCCGAACACGAGATTGCTTACGGAAGAATACCAACGAGGTATAACCGAATTCATGGGGTTAGTTCACCGACAACCGGAAGCAAAAACAGGTATGTTAAGATGTCCTTGCTCTAATTGTAAAAATAGAAAGGTTATTAAAGAGTGGGATGTTTGGACTCATCTATATTTGAGTGGGTTTACACGAAGTTACAAAATTTGGTATCATCATGGGGAAACTGATTATGAACATGGTAGTACTAGCGAACCTCAGCCAGCGGTTAGATTAGAAGAACCAATTAGAACGGATGTAGATTATGGTGTAGGTACTGAGCAGATGGTAAATGATCATTTTAGAGGGGAAGATTTACCCAATGCAGAAGCTAGGAGATTTTATGATATGTTGGATGCTGGAAAGCAACCATTGTACGAAGGTTGCAGAGATGGTCATTCAGCTTTATCATCTGCTACAAGATTGATGGGCATTAAAACAGATTATAATTTGGCTGAAGACTGTGTGGATGCGATTGCTGATTTTGTAAAAGGTATTCTACCCGAGGATAATGTAGCTCCTGGTTCATACTACGAGGTTCAGAAACTCGTAGCTGGTCTTGGTTTATCGTATCAGGTAATAGATGTATGCAGCGACAACTGCATGATTTATTGGAGGGCGGATGAACAGCGGGTTACATGCAAATTTTGTGGAAAGCCTCGTTATAAAGATACGAGTGGAAGAGTTCCAGTGCCATATAAAAGGATGTGGTATTTACCTTTGACGGAAAGGTTGCAGAGGTTGTATCTGTCTGAACGCACAGCGCAACCAATGAGATGGCATGCGGAGCACTCAACAGATGGTGAGATCAGACATCCTTCAGATGCAAAAGCGTGGAAGCATTTCCAATCAAAGTATCCCGACTTTGCGTATGAGAGAAGAAATGTCTACCTTGGATTATGTACTGATGGTTTCAGTCCGTTTGGCAAGAGTGGAAGACAGTATTCTCTATGGCCCGTCATTCTTACACCATACAACCTCCCCCCAAACTTGTGCTTGCGACGAGAGTTTTTGTTTCTCTCGATTCTCGTTCCCGGACCAGAGCATCCTAAGAGATCACTTGATGTGTTTCTTCAGCCACTAATATATGAGTTGCAACAACTATGGGCTCAAGGTGCTGAAACATACGATGTTTCGTGTAAAGAAAACTTTCAAATGCGGGCAGTACTAATGTGGACAATAAGTGATTTTCCAGCATATGGTATGTTGTCTGGATGGACAACGCATGGAAGGCTATCATGTCCATATTGTCAAGATAACACTGATGCTTTCCAACTAAAGCACGGAAGGAAAACGTGTTGGTTTGACTGTCACAGGAGATTCCTACCACCTGATCATCCATATCGTAGGAGTAGGAATTTGTTTACGAAGAACAAGAGGGTGTTTGACAGTCCACCTCCGGAAATTTGTGGGAAAGATTTGAAGATACAACTAAGAGATTTTGGTGCAGAAAGGACGCCAGAAGTCGGTGGACATGAGCGTTTTCCGGTAGATGCTGTTGGAGAACTACATAACTGGCACAAAAAAGTATTTTCTGGGATCTGCCATACTGGGAGGATCATCTGCTAAGGCATAATTTAGATGTCATGCATATTGAGAAGAACTTTTTTGACAATCTCATGAACACGATCCTTAATGTTCAAGGTAAAACAAAGGATAATTTGAAGTCAAGACTGGATTTAGTCGATATATGTGCTCGTTCAGAACTTCATGTTGATGAGAATGGTAGGGCTCCTTTTCCCATATACCGACTTGATGCAGCGGGAAAAGATGCGTTCTTTGATTGGATTTCAAACGATGTGGAATTTCCAGACGGTTACGCATCAAATTTGCGTAACTGTATCGACAGAAAGGAAGGAAAGTTTACTGGCTTGAAAAGCCACGATTGCCATGTAATGATGCAGCGCCTCCTTCCGTTCGCCTTCAAGGAACTATTACCACGAAATGTTCATGAAGCAATTGCAGGGATAAGTGGTTTCTTCCGCGATTTATGCACGAGATCAGTGACTCTTGAAGGTATTGAAAATTTGAAGACTAACATAGCCGTGATTCAGTGCAACCTTGAGAAGATATTTCCTCCCTCATTTTTTGATGTTATGGAGCATCTTGTTATTCACCTGGCAAGAGAATTGGAACTTGGTGGTCCTGTGCAGTATAGATGGATGTATCTGTATGAGCGGTATATGTTCCATTTGAAGAAGATGGTGAAAAATTTAAGTAGGGTGGAAGGTTCTATAGTCGCACAGATGATCAATGAAGAAACTTCAAACTTTGCCGAGTACTACTTTCCAGCAGAAGTTCAGACCAAAAACAGAAGACCTGCTCGGCATGATGATAGAGGCGAACGGGCAACATATCATGTTACGGTTCCAGACATTTTCACAGACGTTGGACGACTTAGCGGAAAACCAAAGGACCGTCGACTTACTGAGCAGGAGCGCAGTCATTTGCAAACATATTTGCTCACCAACTGCGAAGACGTTCTTCAATATGAGAGGTAAATAAATGAGCTTACAAATTTTTATTTTAACAAGTTGAAATTTAAATCTTAATTAATTACATTATTGTCATCATATACAGGATTTTCATGGCAGAAAAGCGGTTCGAGTATAGATACGCCACAGAGGACGAACTAGAAGAAATGAAGCAGAGAGAATTTACTGGATGGATGTTTACTTATGTGAGTGCTTTAAACAAATTAAAATATATTTTATCACATATTTATACTAATTCACATTTATTATATATATATATATATATATATATATATATAGCTATTAATAGGTGTTTGCTGGTTTGGCCAGAGGTGAAACATTTGACGATTGGATACGTGAGATGGTCGTTGGACCAAACTTTGTTGTGAAGTCATATCCGAGATTTTGTACTCGAGGATATGCATTCACAACTCAGAAGAGGAGACGTTCGAGTACGACTTATGATGCTGGCGTTTGTTCTGCATCAGGAGATGATGTATACTACGGACACATACATGAGATTTTGGAAATCAAGTATTTGGGCATGGTTGGATTGCGCTGTACTGTTTTCTATTGTGATTGGCACGACAACACCCCAGATCGAGGTGTGAGAACAGATGCATTTGGTGTTACATCAGTAAATTCGAGGCGAAAGCTGCAATATTATGATCCTTTCATTCTTGCTTCCCAGGCCGATCAGGTAATTAAATGTTAATTATTCAGAATGATTCATCATCATGTGTATTAATTTATAATTTTTCTAAATGTTACAGGTTTGTTATATCAAGTACCCCCGGGTAAGGAACAGAGATGATCCATGGGTTACTGTTACAAGACTCAACCCGAGAGGCCGAGTTCAGGGAAGTTCTGAGCTGGAAGACCCACTACAACCAAGCACATCCGGCAACTTAAGTGCAGCAGAAGATTTAGCTGGAGTTGGCCTTGTAGTCGATTTAACCGACTTTGGAGAGGAAGCCGTCGTTCACGTAGAGGATGAACCAGTGATTGGAGAGTTTCACCAAGATCCAGATTCAGATTCATCTGGTGATGATGACTCGGAAACAGACTACCATTGAACTTTTTTTTTTTTTAAGAAATACCGAGGAAATTCCGAGGAACACTTGATATAACCTCTTTCCTCGGATAATAGTTATTTGGTTTATCTAGCAAGGCAAAGCTGAATACGAATTAAAAGCTACTCAAAACACAACCAAATAAAACGAAGAAACCATGTAAAAGAAATACGAACTCATAATTAAGAAACCTAAAAAAAACTCAGTTCAAAATTAACAGAAAATAAGACCATAAAACGTTAGAATAGAAAAGAAAATAAAATAGCCGGTGATAGCTCCTACTCCTCGTCTCCTGCTCCAGATGTTCCTGCATCGTTGGGTCTCTTGGACCTCTTTCTTACCCTGTGTGTACCACTCGAACCCGAACCAGAGCTGGATGGAGAGTTGTCCCGATGAACTACATCATCCTTTTGGCAACGACACGGCCTGATACGTGAAATGGCAGCCCAGATCTTGTGTAGCATGTCGTTGTTTGTCTTTATGCTCTGATCTCTCCAATGTTGTTGCTGGCGCGAAGTGGCGTTCGGTGGAAGCTCTTGCAGCTTGTACTGGCTGGAGTCTGATGGGAGTAGCTGATGGGGTTGTGAATCATCTGGAATGGCTTGTGCAGCCTCATCTTGTCCTTCTTCATCAACCACGCCCTTGCCTTTGGTCTGATATTTTGGCGTGAAGAAGGATGGCTTGTCTACTAGTGCGGTAGCAGGGGGTAGGAACTCAACTGCAGCCTCTGAAAGTAGAGCAGTCAGGCCGATCTGAGGCAGGTGGCAGTAGAGTGTTTTCTTCGCTCGGTCCTGGAATACGTAGACGTAAGGACCATCCCGATGGATCCTCGAGTGGGGACCAGCTATGAACTCCTTACTTACTAGAGAAATGACATCCAGGTAGTTCCAAGCAATGTTGTTCGATCTGTCCAGTGCTACCTGCTGGTTCTCGCAGTCTACACCCACATGTCTAAGGATCCGAGTAATCACTGCACCAAATCCACATGCATTGCTCTTGGATTTGGTTACTTTCCCCTTGTATCCTGCTAAGTTTGCGGCCAGCACCGCTCCCATGTTGAAGGCAGTAGCAGGTGGGAATGTAGAGTTTCCAAATGCCGGTAGCAAATGCCTCACACCTTGGTACAGGAGGCACAACTCCCATTGCGTGACTGATGCGGCTGTGGTTGTCCCGTATAGCATTGAGCCAATGAGGCGTGTGGCATATCTCAGTACTGGGCTCCGGATAAGTGACTCCTTTGCCTCAGAAGATCTATAAAACCCTGTGCCAATCGTTTCCCAGAAATTCAACAGCTCTGAAGTCCAATAAAGACCTGATGTCCTCTCCCCTGCACTCAATCCAAATAGTCCGCAGAGGTCTGTGAAAGATACCTCATAGTATACTTTCTGCACTACGAATGCCAGAAAACCTTCCTGATGGCTATCATCGGGACGGGTGACGTATGCGGATGCTATGAACTGGCGTACCAACTCCGGATAAGTGGGTTCGTTGAGGTTGCATAGTTGGCCTAGACCCATGTTCTGGAACAGTCCTTCAATGTCTGCTTTGATTCCCAATATTGTCATCGTCTCAGGACATGCTAGTTGTGTAGCCGGAACGGCTACCTTCTTCATGTTGTTGTAGTGGGTGGTATCAGACTTATCCCACTTCTTTGGCCTTTGCTTCTCCAGCTGAGACGAACCCTCTTCTTGTGTGTTCTTCTTTGCTGATGTTTTTGTGCGCTTCATTCTCTATAAAATAGAATCATTGCTCTCAACATGGTTATAATCAATTAAGAACTCAAAGCAACATGAAAATGAAAAGCGAAATCGAGTTGTGATAAAAAAAAACCAAATTGAAAAAAATTCTCAATCCCTAAATCATCTCAAATCTTGTTCCAAACTCGTTGATCACAGACAATTGTGTTCTATTCCATGTTTAAACATCTGTTTCATGCATATTTGATCAAGGAATCAACACGGAAATAAGAAATTCACAAAACCCAAAAAATTGCTCAAGAACACGATTTCAGAATGTGGAGATTCGCGGAGTATACCTGTCTTAGGGTGAAGACGAGTGTAGGAATCAGGTAGAGCTCAAAAAATCAAGTGGAATAGAGCCCAAAATTGTTCAAATCGGATGATTATAGAGAGAGAAAGGGGGCGAATTATAGGGGAAATCGGAAGGGATGAGAGTTCTAAGGTTTAGATCCAAAAAAGGTCGGGTTTTGCCTTATAATTCTGTTTTTCGAACACGCATCGATCGATGCGTTTTTGTTCTATAACGCATCGATCGATACGTTTATAAAAAAACATACAAGATTTTCCGAGGACATTCCGAGGAACAATTGAGATTCTCGATCGATCGATCGATGGGATACTCTCATCGATCGATCACATTCTTACGGCCCGGGCCATCTTAGTAATCGATCGATGCGTTTTTGTTCTATAACGAATCGATCGATGCGTTTTTAAAAAAACATACAAGATTTTCCGAGGACATTCCGAGGAACAATTCAGATTCTCGATCGATCGATGGGATACTCTCATCGATCGATCACATTCTTACGGCCCGGGCCATCTTAGTAATCGATCGATGCTTTTTTGTTCTATAACGAATCGATCGATGCATTTTTTAAAAAACTTACAAGATTTTCCGAGGACATTCCGAGGAACAATTCAGATTCTCGATCGATCGATGGGATACTCTCATCGATCGATCACAATCTTACGGCGCGGTCCATCTTAGTAATCGATCGATTTGTTTTTGTTCAGAAACGCATCGATCGATGCATTTTTTTTTAAAAAAAATATGTTTTGAAACCCCAAACACTAGTTCGTCGGAATTTCCTCGGAATATTCCGAGGAAATTCCGAGGAAGAAGAGGGTTTCCTCGGAGTTCCCTCGGAATAATCCGAGGAAATTCCGAGAAAATAGGGTTTTTAAACCAAAAACAACGTTTTGCCGTTTGAATAACACCTATATAACCCTTATTAAGTGTCTTACGTTCATTATGAAGTCAAAAATTTGTTCCTTACCGTATAATTAACACTTTTCCGATTGTATGAACGAAATCTCGCAACATAAGAGAAACACTTATACCTTTTAATGAACGGTAAAGGGAATACTTTCAATTAGTTTTGAAATTTGTTATTTCATGGTTTATGCTCATCTATACAAAGAATCCTCAATGGTATGCATTACAATTGTATAAGAAATGAAATACGGCAAAAAAAATTGATGTTTTGAAACCCCAAACACTAGTTCCTCGGTATTTCCTCGGAATATTCCGAGGAAATTCCGACGGATATTTTACTATCTGTCGGAATTTCCTCGGAATATTTTCATTTTACCGGGCAAAAATTTCGCGAAAATTGAAATTAGAATTCCGACGGAATTCCGACGGATAATGTCCGTCGGACCCTAGGTTTTATAACCACAAGCCCCTTCTTCTTCCCCATTTCTCTCTTCTTCCTCTGCGCGACTCCTCTCTTTCTCTCCGGCGATTTCCCCCTAAAATCCGACGATATCTCCGGCGATCTCCCTCTTCTCTTACACAAATCATGTAAGGACCCTATCCCACTCTCTTAGGTTCTATTTGTTAGGTTTTTGTGTAGTTTTGATAGATTTTTGTTAGGGTGATTGGTTAGGATTGTGATTTGGTTGTATAATAAGTTTAGAATTGTGATTTGGTTGAATAATTTGTTTTGTTGAATTGATTTAGAATTTTTTTATAATTTTTTTTTATTTATAAAATCGATTTTTGTATATAAAATCGATTTTTGTATTTTACAAAACGATTTTTCTATATAAATTCGATTTTTTGGATTTTACAAAAAAAAAATTCTATATAAATTCGATTTTTTGGATTTTACAAAACATTTTAAATATCTATAAAACTTTTTTGTGATTAAATACTATTATTTGGGATTTAAAAATATTTTTAATATATATATATTATTAAAACTATTTTTTTTGTAATTATTAAACAATTTTTATTTATTAAAACTATTTTTTGTTTATTAGAACTATTTTTATATATTTATTAAAAAAATTTAATATATATAAATCTTTTTCTGTGATTAAATTATTTGGGATTTTTTTTTAATAAAAAAATTAATTTATATATTTCTGTATTTATTAAATATATTTTTTTAATTTACAGGTCTCATGATGATCAGACCCGGCCTCGACAGCGTCGTGGTCGTGGTGGTACGGGGAGCCAGTCTCGGGATTCCAGCCATTTTCAGGATTCCCCTTCGCCCCACAGCTCCAACCATACATCTCCCTCTGCTGCACCCGCTCATGCTCCTCTCGCTCCCGCTGCTGCATCCGCTCCTGTTCCTCCGGGTCCTCCGGGAGTGATGAGGGTTGCGGAGTTGGTTCAACAGCCCGGTCGTGACCATCTTCCGTATCTCACTCCGTATCCACATGGACGGGGTCAAACATGGTAATTAAACATTTTTTTTTCTTTAAATTTGGATTCATTATTAACCGTTTGTTCTTTTAATAAGGTTCAACCGATCCGGGAACGGGATCAGCGCATGGATCAACCGTATGATGTACTCGGCCCTCGACAGTGGACATCCGACTTTCACTCACTTCCCAACCGACAAGCAGGTTCTGTGGTTTCGTCAGTTTGCGGTAAGTATTCTAATTTTTTACTTATATTTTTAATCTTTAATATAAATTTTCTACTAATTGTGTTTTTTTTCAGCAAGAGTTCAACTGAAATTCCGATGAGACGCTCTTTATCTATCACCACTTCGTCCATAAAGTAATGGACAACTATGGGAAGCAGATCCACGAGTGGAAGAAGAAGTGGGAAATCAATAAGGTTCGATTTAATTTATTAAACAATTTTTTAATTTATTAAACTATTTTTTAATTTATTAAACTTTTTCTTTTTTTTAATTAAAAGGTCCCAAAGTCGATGAACGACACGGTCTGGAAGGAGTTGTGTGCGCATTGGGATAAGGAGGAGACGAAAGAAACTTCTTCCACCAACTCCACCAACCGCAGGAGCGACCGTAAAGGGAAGGGCATCTACAAGCATAACTTGGGTGCTCAATCTATTGCCACTCTCGGAGATCGCATGGTAAGTTCAACCGCTTTTTCTTCAATTATTTGAGTTTCAGAATTTAAATTTATTGTGCATTTCTTCTAATTTCTAATGTTTCTTTAATTTATGTTTTTTTTCAAGGCGGAAGAAAATGATGGCGAGCCGGTTGATGATCTCGCCCTAATGAGGAGGGCGTATACCAACAAGAAGACCGGCCAGATTGATGACGGTCTTGTGAGGGACGTGGTCGACCTGGTCCAAACTCAGGTGGTAGACGAAGTGTCTCAGCTTCAAACCGAGGATGACGCTTCGACGGCTTCGACCAACTTGTCCCGGTTTCGAATCAACGAAATCGTTGAATCCGTAAGTTCTTTTTTTTTAAAGTTCAATTCATTTATTTCTTGGTTTAAATTTCTAAATTTGGCTTTTTTCTATTCAGTCGGTTCCAAAGAAGAAGGGACGTTTGGTCGGTTTGGGTCGTCGCACCCGGTCGGTTCCTCCTTCTTCTGCACCACCGCCCTTTGTTGATCCAGAAGTACTTACGGCTCAGTTGAAGGACAAAGATGATCGTATATCTTTGTTGGAGACCCAGATGGCGGCTCAACAGGCGGGCTATGAGGCACAGAGGAGGCTGAACCAGCAAATGATGGAGATGATGCAGAGGATGTACCCGAACGAGGTGTTCCCGGACGTACCAGACCCGTAGTTTTTTTTCCCCAAACTCGGAATGTTTTATTTTTATTTGCGAAACTTTGAATATTAATTAATATGATTTCAATTTTACTTTTAATTTCATATTTTCGAATTTAAATTTCAGAAATTTTATTTTTTCAAAAAAAATAATATTTTTTACATTCCGAGGAAATTAATTATATTTTTCACTAGATCGATCGATGCGCTTTTGAACAAAAACGTATCGATCGATCCGTTTTTTTAAAAAACGTTCGGAATATACCGAGGGACATTTCCCTCGGAATTTTTCGAGGGACAACTCCCTCAGAAAATTCCGAGGAACGGATCCCTCGGAATATACCGAGGGAACAGTTCCTCGGAATAAACCGAGGAAAAAGGCCGTCGGTATACTCCTATCGATCGATGTATATATGTCCAAACACGCATCGATCGATGAACTTCCGAGGAATTATCCCGACGAAGTTCTCCCTCGGTATATTCCGAGGACTTTTCCGACAAACTAGGAATCCTCGGAATTTCCTCGAAAATTTATTTCCTCGGAATTCCGTCGGAAAATTCCGAGAGATTTCCGAGGAAAAAAGAAATTCCGAGGAATTATTTCCGACGACGTGTTTCGTCGGAATTTCGTCGGAATAACGATATTCCGACGAAATTCCGACGATTTTTTCCCTCAGAATCCTTGATGTTTTCTTAGTAGTGATGCCTTTGAGTATACGAACTTAAAAGGGAGTTAGGTCACTTGCTTGGGAAATAAAAGAGCCAACCTTAATTTGAGGTTTCCTCAATGTTTTTGTAATCCACGATATATTGACAATAACCTTCATGGATTTTGATATCTAACCCTAATCGTGACCTTCTATGATAGCTACTATCTCCCTCTCTTTGCTTATCCATCAAGCAATTTTAGCTTACGAATGTTCTGACTAGCTCCACGTCGATTGATCTCCTTCAAAAGTTCCCACCTGCAAAACAAAATTAAATAAATAATAAGCAGATGAAATCACTTAAAAATTAAAATGCCTTATGAAATGATGAAACCATTTAAAGTAAAAACATAACTGCTAACCACAAAAGTTACCCTTCTAGAAGTTTTCTATCAAACGATATCAACTGCCACTTTAGGTCCAAGTTACTTCCTCATGTAAAATTTTGAAGTCTAATATACTGAAAGCTGTCAAATAAGCAGAACAGAAGGATTGGTGTTAAGGAAACTATAAATGACAACTTTGCATTTCATATTTAATTCTATGCCATAATCTTGAAAATGAAACTAAGAGATTTTGAGGGGTTTAGAGGCCAGGGTCAAAGAGTTTGACTTATCTTTGACACCACTCATTGATAAGCTGTTCATATATGCTCTAACAGCTAGTCAACATCAAGAGTCTGGAATTACATAGACTTCTCTGCCAATTATCTTTTTGTTTGTACATAAACAACTATTATATTTCTTTTTGACCAAAAAAAACTACTGTATATTTTTTTCTCTATATTTCCTGCTCAAGCAAGAACCCAACTTTCCTTTCTATATATACACTAAATGTTGAAACAATGAATCCACACAGAAAAACAAAAAAAAAAAGAACAGAGGCAGAGTATTAAGTAACCTTTACCAGCCTACTTAAACTTCCTAAGGATATATAACAAATGGCGTCTTGGCTTCTCTTTTCTGTGTTCTCTTTTGTTCTTCTTCTTCCTGAACCTGCAGCTGGGATTACTAGGCATTATACGCTGGACGTATGTAATGATTTGTTTATTCTGTTAAAATGTTGGGATTACACATGAAAGGTGGCAGATGATGATAAGATGTTTCATATTTTTTTGCAGATAAAAATGCATACCGTGACACGTCTTTGCCACACAAAGAGCCTTGTTTCTGTAAACGGGAAGTTTCCAGGGCCTAAGATTATTGCTAGAGAAGGTGACCAGCTTCTGATCAAAGTTGTTAACCATGTCCCAAACAATATCTCTCTCCACTGGTAATAATAATCTTTGAAGCACCATTAAGAAGCAATGTTTGATTACTAACACCTGAAAATCTCAGGCATGGGATCAGGCAATTAAGGTCTGGTTGGGCTGATGGGCCAGCTTACATAACCCAATGTCCAATTCAGACAGGGCAAAGCTACCTATACAACTACACCGTTGTTGGTCAAAGAGGCACTTTATGGTACCATGCTCACATCTCATGGCTCAGAGCAACGGTCTATGGTCCTCTTATCATTCTTCCCAAACACGGTGTTCCTTACCCCTTTCCCAAGCCTCACAAAGAAGTTCCCATGGTTTTTGGTGAGGATGATGACTAAACAAACTGAGAATCTGATGAGAATTTTTAAACATTAATTACTGATTTATTTTTAATGGTTTAAATTTTCAGGGGAGTGGTTCAACGCAGACACTGAGGCAATCATCCGCCAAGCAACGCTGACAGGAGGTGGTCCTAATGTCTCTGATGCTTACACAATCAACGGTCTTCCTGGTCCACTATACAACTGCTCAGCTAAAGGTAAGTGTTGATTCCTACAACAACTAATAATGGTTTTGATAAAATATAACCACCAATGATGTTAAAAAAACAGATACATTCAGACTGAGAGTGAAGCCAGGGAAGACATACCTTCTCAGGATAATCAACGCTGCACTTAATGACGAGCTCTTCTTCAGCATCGCAAACCACACGGTCACAGTCGTTGAAGCTGATGCCGTCTACGTCAAACCATTCGAGACTAACACCATCTTGATCGCTCCTGGCCAGACCACAAACGTCCTGCTCAAGACCAAACCGAGTTACCCTAGCGCCTCTTTCTTCATGACCGCTAGACCATACGCCACAGGTCAGGGGACTTTCGATAACACCACAGTCGCAGGCATCTTAGAATATGAACAACCTAAACATGCAAAGACCAATATAAAGAATCTTCCTCTCTTCACACCGGTGCTCCCCGCTTTAAACGATACAAACTTTGCTACCAAGTTCAGTAACAAGCTGCGTAGCTTGAACAGCGAGAAGTTCCCGGCGAACGTGCCTCAGAAGGTTGATAGGAAGTTCTTTTTCACGGTGGGACTGGGGACGAACCCTTGTAACCATAAGAACAACCAGACGTGTCAGGGTCCTACTAACACCACAATGTTTGCTGCATCGATCAGCAACATCTCATTCACACTGCCAACGAAAGCTCTCCTTCAGTCTCACTACTCTGGGAGATCTGATGGAGTGTATTCTCCAAACTTCCCGTGGAATCCTATTGTTCCTTTTAACTACACAGGCACTCCGCCTAACAACACCATGGTTAGCACCGGGACGAACTTGATGGTTCTGAGGTATAACACTAGTGTGGAGCTTGTGATGCAGGACACTAGCATTCTTGGGGCGGAGAGCCATCCTCTTCACCTTCATGGGTTCAACTTCTTTGTCGTTGGCCAAGGGTTTGGGAACTTTGATCCGAATAAGGATCCTAAGAAGTTTAATCTTGTTGATCCGATAGAGAGGAACACAGTTGGTGTGCCTTCTGGTGGATGGGCTGCTATTAGGTTCCTTGCAGATAACCCAGGTAAGAGAAAATAGGTTTACATTAGTCTATTCTGATATGAAAAGTATAACTAACTTTACAAAAATGTTTGGACAGGAGTGTGGTTCATGCACTGTCACTTGGAAGTACATACCAGTTGGGGTCTGAGGATGGCTTGGCTTGTTCTTGATGGAGATAAGCCTGATCAAAAACTTCTTCCTCCTCCTGCTGACTTGCCCAAGTGCTGATAAATCTTGCTATCTTTTTTGTTTCTGGTCTCTTCTTTCTTCCAAGCTTCATGTATTTGTTTCTTTTTTTTTTGTTTACGGCCATTCATCAGTTTGACATGAGGTCAATGTCCTGTTCAATAATTTGACATGAGGTCAATTTATGTTTCTGTTGCAAAGCTCTGTTTTCTGTAACTGTAGATCTGTGTGCCATGCTATATATATAAACAATTTAATTTGCAAAAGTTGCGGTTACCTTGTATAGTTATGATTAGAATCGGTAACAAGTAATTGTTGAACGGATGATACAATTACCGGTTCCTGTTTCTTTAGCATCATTCTCAAGAAGTTCACATTGGATGGAACGGAACGGATGATATCTATGAAATAACATTGTAGTAGACCATAGCAAGGATCAGATTTTCAAGAGCCTAAACAGAAGTGAGTTGTTACATAAAAAGCTTGCGACTTGAAGATCCAAATTCTAAAAAAACTTGTTCAAGAATCTTCCAGATATAGTAACGGTAAAGAATGCAACATCACACACACTACCAAAACAACAATAACTTATAACAGAGAGAGAGAGAGAGTTCCCACAAAACCAAATCTTTATCAATCTTAAAATTGTAACCGAGGAGGGACATCATTAGTGTTGTGATGGACCAGATGCACTCCTGAGCCAGATGCTCTACTAGAGCCAGTCTGGATGCCCGTGCTGGAGGCCAGACGTTCAACTAGAGCCAGACGTCCGTTACCAGATGTCCAACCCCTCGTTTAGTATGATATTGTCCGCTTTGGGTCTAAACCCTCACGGATTTATTGTTGGGTTGTTCCTCCCAAAAGGTCTTATAGTAAGTGGGATTGGACCAGCTATATATATTAGACTTTATTCTGTCAAATATCCGATGTGGGACTTGAATTGCCTTTTTATTTATTCTGAAAATCCTCCCCTCAAACCAAGGACCTCGGAACTTTGGCTCTGATACCAATCTGTTGTAATGGACGTGAGAAGGAACAGATGCGGAAACAGATGAATAAAAGTGATGTAACTACGACACATATATTTAACGTGGTTCACCCTAAGGGCTACGTCCACGGGCAAAGAGAGATCTTATTATTGGAGGCGATATTGAGCTTACAAAGTGCAAGTTCAAGGTTACTTCGAATACAAGATATATATAGTAGCATCTCGCATCTAAAACCCTAGACTATACGGACTCATGGGCCTAAGCTCACGATCAGATGTAACATCCATAATAACTTGATGCAACGCTCTTGATGCAACCGAGTCGGTATAATGTACGTGATGTAACATCCATCTCCTAGATGTAACATCCAGATTCAAGGCATATTCGCAAAAGTAACAGCTTCAAGAAGCATCAATCTCTTTTGATTTTCTCTTCCTTTCCTCAGAACCAATCTCTCCATCACTCTTCCGCTTCTCTTCAACAACATTTTCACCTTTATTCTTCTTTCTCTCTCTTTCCTCCCTCTCTTGCTCCTCTTCCAACTTCACCGTCTCCTTCTTCTCCTCAACAACATCTTCTTCTTCTCATCCTCAAACCTTGCCTCGGTACATCTAATCTCTCTGTGGAAGCTCTTTAGCTCAGTGAACGCAGCGGAGGAGCGTCGGAGGTACGCGTCAACGTCTTGAGAGAAGCTTAGCCGCCTTTGAGAGAGAGATCGGTTTCTCAGTCGTTACTCTTCCCGTCACCGTCTTCATCGGAACTTAGCTCGAAGATCGGCAGTCAATCTCTCTAAGCGACTTAACACAACTATCGAAATCAAACGTTTAAAAAAGATTAAGTATAAGAAAATGAAATTTAAAAGAAAACTCAAAAAAAACACTATATATATATATTTAGAGTACGGCTTCAATTGGTGATCACAATTTAGGAAAAAAAATGGTGATGAATTTGTTGTTCCTCAAAACTGATACCAATTAAGTTGATCTTTATGTCAAATTAAGAAAATATGGACCCCACCATATTCCTCTATGTTCCTCATATATTGATGAATTAATGAAAAGTATTTTCCTCTTCTGAATTTGACGAGGAACGTTTGTTCCTCTATATTTATTTTTTTTTTTCAATTCAATTCCTTAAATGAAATTTTGTTCAACATTTATATGTTCATTTCATTCATTTTCATGGTTACCAATTGAAGCCTACATTTTTATCAATGAATTTACCTAAAAAATGAAATTTTCATCATTTTTATTCATATCTCCTTAAATTCCTCTCCCTCGAGAGACTGTAAACAATAGCTTAAAAGACATATTTAAAAAAAAAACAAGGAACAACTGTGTTCGGGTTAGTGATGATCCTAACATAATAAGATCCATCAAAGTCTTTCAATCTGTGGTAAATTTATCTACAAGTTTCTCTCTGCTTTGATATTTTCTTCACCTGGATTCTTTGAAGTTTCTTCTTGCTTCCCACGAAATACTTTAACTTCTCTTTACGTAGACTATCTCCAAAAAAAACTATATAACTTTAAATATAAAGTTTTTTGCTCTATAAAAAGAAATTTCAAAACTTAAAATTTAGAGTTTTAAGAAGTGAAATCTCCTATTTGAAGTTTCACTACTCAAAACTCTAAATTTGAAATTTCATCTTTTTATTTACATCTTGGTCGGTGTGCATCCTTGAGAAGGGTTCACCGTGCATGATTCAAGGTGGTATTGGGTATGGAGTTCATGAGACAAGTCTCAGCCATTCTCGGAGCTGGTGAAGCTATCCAACAAGGGGGAGGTGCGCATTCCAAAAAGGCGTTCACCCGTTCGGTCTGCCCATCAGTGGGCGGGCCATCCATCCGGGACAGAAGAGAACGATGGCACTTGTTACTTATAAATCACATTTATGATTCTTAAGTATTTTCTCATTCATCGTTTTAATCTTTAAAACTTTTGTATATCTTAAATATTTCAAATTTATTTTATAAATTTAAATTTTACAAAATTAAAAAAAATAAAATAAGATTTATAATATTTTTAAAGTAGAATTAGACAACAAGAATATTACAAAAGAAACTTAATATTTTTAAAAAAAAGAAGATACATGAAGACATAATTATTACACAAATTTAAACATTACAACAACACTAATAGTCTAGTAAATTTGCTCCAGAACTTCTAAAATATTTTACAAACAAATGTTGTATAATCAAGAATGGAGCATTAAGAAAGTAATTTTATGTAATAATTTGGTATTTTGCTTGTAGTTTAATATTTAATTATGTATTTTTATTTATAATTTTATATTTTAGTGAAAAAAATATTAATTAATATTACTACAATATTTTTATATAAGTGCTAGTTATTTATTAAAGTTTTATCGATTTATATTAATTATGACAAATATAAAGATCATAGTGTAAATTACAAATAATTTTGAAGTTAAATTTGAAATTTTGCTTTTGAAAAAGAACACTTGAAACTTCAAATATAGAATTTTGCAAACTCTATAATAGAGAATCTTTTGGAGATGTTCTTAGTGCGTAAATATAAAGTTTCAATGTCTTAGTTTTTTTGAAAAATAAATTAGGGCAGATGTGGAGTGAAACAAACCCATTGTCCCTTCCCAATAATCCCCCATTATGGTATCAAACTCCTTAGTATAATACAGTCACACATGAAAACTACACATTATAAAACAAACGACGTTCCGCGCCAGAAAAACCACTTGTAAATAATAAAGAAATCTATTTCTATTTGTCTTAGAGTTTGGTTGATTTGAAGAGCATGCTAACCCATTGTAAGATAAATGTCTTTAACATTATGTCAAAACAATATAAACTTGGAGCCACAAGATAAACGACAATTTAAGAAGAATTTAACACAGACCTTTAAGTATAAAAATTATTTTTGGATTAAATTGATAAATAAATCGGAAGCAAAAATTTTATTTTAGGGGTTTAAAGAGAGGAAACTTTAAATATAACAACATCTTATTATATAAGCTTGGTTCATAAAAGTTGCTAATTAACATTATCACGACACATGTCAATTATATATTTAAGATTGTGACCTGTGTTAATTTATCTTATAATTAAAAATATATATTAAGATATTAACAAAAACGAATTTTATGAAAAAGTAATTATTATTTAATAGTAATTTTTCATTTTTAAAATCCTAATCAAAAGATAATTACAAAATATTACTTGATAATAATTTTTCTTATAATATTGTGACATGTGTTTAAATATATAATGAAAGTTGCTAATTAACATGATCACGACACATGTCAATTATATATTTAAGATTGTGACATGTGTTAATTTATCTCATAATTAAAAATATATATTAAGATATTAACAAAAACGAATTTTATGAAAAACTAATTATTATTTAATAGTAATTTTTCATTTTTAAAATCCTAATCAAAAGATAATTACAAAATATTATTTGATAATAATTTTTCTTCTAATATTGTGACATGTGTTTAAATATATAATGATTAAAATATATATAATAAGATAATAAAAACAAAATTTGAAAAAAAATAGCTTTAAAAATTATGTAATAGTAAACAATATTTATAAAATATTTAGTAGTAATTATTTTAGAAATTTTCCTTTTTCAAAATCCTAAAAAATAGATTTGAAAATTTAATATAATTTTATTTTCAAAAATCTTAATGTTATAAAAGATTATATTAAGTTTGGTTCTTCAAAATTGCTAATTAACATGATTGTGACACATGAAAGTTATATATTTAAAAATTTGATATGTGTTAAACTATCTCATAATCAAAAATATATATACTAAAATAATAAAAACAATTTTTGTTAAAAATTAATTATAAATATTATTTAATAGTCTTATTATATAAAGTTTGGTTCTTCAAAGTTGCTAATTAACATGATCGCGATACATGAAAATTATATATTTAAGATTGTGACATGTATTAATCTATCTCATATTTAAAAATATATATATACTAAGATATTAACAAAAAACGAATTTTATAAAAAAATAATTATAAATATTATTTAATAGTAATTTCTATTTTTAAATTCCTAATCAAAAGATAATTGCAATGACTATTGTATAGTAATTTTTCTTCTAATATTGTAATATGTGTTTAAATATATAATGAGTAAAATATGTATAATAAGATAATAAAATGAACTTTTAAAAATGAATTTTAAAATTATTTAATAGTA
Source organism: Brassica napus (assembly GCF_020379485.1). Lineage (NCBI taxonomy): Eukaryota > Viridiplantae > Streptophyta > Magnoliopsida > Brassicales > Brassicaceae > Brassica > Brassica napus. The sequence continues at coordinate 6,100,732 of NC_063445.1, read as the reverse complement.
AAAACAATTTAAAATATTTTTTAGTAGTGATAATTTTAGAAATTTTCCTTTTTAAAAATCATAAAAAGTTTATTTGAAAACAGTTTATTTAATATAATTTTCTTTTTCTAAAATCTTATGGAAAATATATTTATAAAAGATTATATTGAGCTTTGTTCTTCAATTGCTAATTAAAATGATTGTGACACGTGGCAGTTATATATTTAAAAATGTGATATGTGCTAAATTATCTCATAATTAAAAATATATAGTAAGATAGTAAGAACGTTGTTTGTTAAAAATTAATTTTAAATATTATTTAATAGTAATTTTACATTTTTTTAAATCTTAAAAAATATTATTGCAAAATATTATTTGATAGTAATTTTCTTTTTAATATTGTGACATGTGGTAGAATATCTCATGATTAAATAAATATATATATATATATATATATATATAAACTAAGAAACTAAAAAACAAAATTAAAAAAAGTTTCAAAAATATTTAATAGTAATTTTTTTAGATAAATTACTTTCCTAAAATCCTAAAGAAAAAATATTTGTAAAATAATCTATTTAATAATAATTTTCCTTTTCTAAAATCCTAATGAAAATATAGTTGTGAACGATTATTTGATATTAATTTTCTTTTTAAATTTTTTATAGTAATTTCTATCTTGATCTTCACATGAAACTGATGTTGAGTTTTAAAATATATATATAATTGTGATGCTGCGGTATGTTAGTTATTGCCACAGTTATATTTAATTAGGCGTTTGTACATATAGATGTTACGATGTTGTATGTAAGTTAATGGGGGAAGTTAGTGTGACTATTATGCTTAGGTATGATTATGTTTATGTGTGTTTGTTATTATTGATATATAAAATTGGTTATACTGTTGTAAGTCATGCTACTAAAGAATTTAAATCAAAGAGAAGGGCTTTGCAATGGAACAAGATTACTAAAAACTCGCCTAGACAACATGATTATTGAAGTAGAAATCCTAACCAAAAATTATGTGAAAAAAATGAATTTTTATTCATAGAATAAATCTCATACAAACAGATGCAAGATGACTTTCAAAGTGAAAAGACCATAATTCCCTACACGAATTTGCTATGCAATGAATATCAACAAGAGTTAAGGTTAAAGCTTAAAAAGTTGGTCTATATTTGCCAAGTCCACTCTTACAATTATACGCCGCACTACTACGAAGAATCACTACAACTACAGAGCTTCCAATTTTTAAAATATAACGATAATAGTGTTCTACAAAATATTATATATCAAGAAATTTTCAATAGTATATGATATATAGGAAAAGAGGTTAAAGTCATGATGCTAAAGTAAACAAATTTGATGTTTTATCTAGCAATATATTTGATATTTAGATGACTATCAAAAATACATATTGATTGGTGTTGTGTAACATTTATATTTTGAATTTTGTTGTTTTTAATGTATCTTAAACAATATAAACAATATAGAGAGTACAGTTTTATATGTATTTACTAAAATTAAAAAACTAATATACTATTTAAAACACCATAATTATTGAAATAGAAATACTAATCAAAATTTATGTAAGGAAACATATTATTATTACAAAAGTAATTCACCAATATATACTGAAAAATTCAAGAACTAATATGAAAAAAAAGATTTTCATTCTTTTAATGTATTCATGAAATTAAACATCAAATAAAATCTGTGCAACGCATAGGTCCATATCTAATATATATATAATAATGTTCAGAAAAAAAAAACATATATATACATATATAACAAATGTCAAAAATTGAAAGTGAAAAACAGGCGTTATCATATTAAGTGAACATGTATCGAGCTGCCTTGACAAAAACAACAAAAAGGATTAAGAACAAAGCCCAGTCCAGCCCAGTACAGCCCAAACCAGACAAATTGTTTGTATAAAAACGGTTTGGATTGGTTTATATTCTAGGCTTTACGTATTCTGTAAGTAACTTATTGCTGCTGCTCTCGACTCGACTCTTTACCGGGAAAATACACAGCCGCAGTTTTTCAATGGCCGACAAAGCTAATTTATTGGGTAAACGAAAGGCGGAGGATGGTTTTAAGACAGAACCGGTTCTGAGGAGACATAAGGAGAAAGTAAAATTGCACAAACGCAAAGATTATAAGAACTGGCATTTCTTATTAGATTTAGAAACTCTCTCGAAACTAAACCTTTCAATGTGTTTCTCTTGATGGAACATCTCTCCATGAGAACTCTTTATATAGGACGAAGCTACATCTTTTCTTAATAATAATATGGAAACATTCTTAAGCTCGATATGTTTTTTTTTTGCTTAACCCATCAAACTTCACTTTAATGAGTTAACTTGCTCGTCAAGTTAATTGGAATTATCCAACAATTTCCCCTTTAATTCCAACTTGAATCTCATGTATGTTGATCTTCTGAACTCCGATGAACTTCCATAAACCGTTAATAGGTGCATCGCATTTCTTCGATACGATGTTGTATCAATCTCAGGCTCCTCCTCTGCCTTTGATATTTTCAAACTCGTGTCCATCAGAACGTGAGTATAGTTACATGACTCCATCTTCGTCTTGACAAGTATACCTTGCGCGTATCCTCCTTGCTTGATTCGAATGCCATCAGCTCATTGCGTTACTTCTATACCAAGATAGTATGTAAGCTTCCTGAGGTCTGACATCTCAAATCTTCTTGACATATCATCTTTGAATTGCTTGATAACGTTGAGCGAACTCCCTGTTACAAACAAGTCATCAACGTATATAGCTATGATCAGAAGCTCCCCCTTATGTTTCTTTTGATATACCGCATGTTCCATGGTGCACTTCGTGAACTCCATCTCCTTTAGAACACAGTCGAGTTTGATGTTCCAAGCTCTCGGAGCAACTGGTGCAAACACTTCGTCGAAGTTTATGCCTTGTTGTTGCACTTAGCCTTTTGCAACTAGCCTTGCTTTGTATTTGATCACCGTTCCATCTGCAATCCTCTTGATCTTATAGATCCACTTCAAACCTATCGGTTTCACACCTGCCGGCTTCTTGACGAGCTTCCAGGTCTTGTTTTTGATGATAGATTCGATCTATGCCTTCATTGCATCGATCCAAGCTTGTATCACTGTAGTTTCGATGTAACTTTCTGGTTCACCATCGATGGTGAGCAAGAGTCTACCACCTTCAACTTCGGCGAGTAGAATGTAATCATCGAACCGCTTTGGTTTTCTGATGTTACGGCCATATCTCGATGTTACATGCTGGTATTGGTTTGCATCGTTGTTCTCTGCTACTTGTTCTTGTTCACTTGCATCTACAACTTCTTCTTCTTCATTATTGTTATGCTCTTCGTGGGGTTGGTGATCTTGATGCTCATCACCATCTCCTTCTTCTGTAACATAGATATGAGGAAGTTTGAAAGTTCCCGGTTCATCGTTTGTAGTCATTGTTGTTGTAGACCAATCCCAACTCTTCTTCTCATCGAAGATTACGTCTCAACTAACAATAATCTTCTTCGTGACAGGATCATAGAGCCTATAAGCTTTTGAACCAAGCTTTGTCCCGAGATTGATCACCATCCTTGATCGATCATCGAGCTTTCTGAGATGTGGAGCATTGATTTTTGCAAAAGCGATGCAGCCGAAGATCCTTAGATGCTCAATGTTTGGTTTCCTAACAAATAAGCCTTCGTATGGAGTTTTATTCTCTAGTGCCTTTGTAGCAATGCGGTTGATGAGATACGTTGAATAACGTACTGCTTCTCTCCATAGCTGATTTGGAATCTTCATAGCTTTCATCAAACTTCTAGTCATCTCCATTAGTGTTCTATTTCTTCTCTCGACCACACCGTTTTGTTGTGGTGTATACGGTGCGGTGAGATGCCTAGTTACACCGTTTTCTTCACAAAAACGAATGAACTCAGAAGATGTGAATGCCCCTCCTCTATCGGTGCGAAAAGCCTTGAGTTTTAGCTTCATTTAATTCTCCACGTACTCCTTGAACTTTTTGAACCGATCGAACGCTTCACTCTTCTCTCTTTGCAGCATCGTCCACATATATCTTGAGTAATCATCAATTAAGACGAATACATATCTATTGTTTGCTGGTATTGGTGGTGATATCGGACCGCACAAGGCACCATGTACCAACTCCAATGCGTGTGATGCTCGATACTTTGCTTTAGGAGGGAAAGACTTCCGAGTTTGCTTCCCAACCAAGCAGACGCTTCAAACATCTTTCTCGTGTATCACCTGAGGCATCCCTACTACCATCTCCTTGTCTACCATATTCTTCATGACTCCAAAGTTCACATGTCCTAGCCGAGCATGCCACGTACACGTAACATCAGTTTTTTGTATTTGAAGACATTTCGGATATTCAACCTCCATTGGCGTCTTGTACAATCGGTTTGGTTGTCTTGCGACTTGTACTAATAGCCTTCCACGGGGATCTTTCAGCATCAGTAAGTCTTCTTTCATATTAACCTCACAACCCATCTCGGTTGCTTGTCCAAGACTTATGATATTGTGTTTAAGACTTGGGATGTAGTAGATATCTTTGAGTGCTCTTCTCTCCCCTGTTTTTCCGATGAACGTGATCGAACCTTTCCCAACAATCTCGACTTTTGATCCATCACTGAATTTGACTTTGCCTTTGATGCTCTCATCTAGGTTTGAGAAGAACTCTCTCTTGCCTGTCATATGGTTACTTGCACCATTGTCAAGGTACCATATACTCGTATTTCCATCACATTCATCAAACCTCTTAGGAAACACTCTCTCTTCGTTGAGGAATACTACTTCATGCATATATAATGCATCTGCTTCTTGTGTTTCCGTTAGGTTAGCTTCTTCTCTTGGTCATGTAGGACAATGTGACACGAAGTGCCCCATCTTGTCCCATCGCCAACATCAAACCTTAGAGTAGTCCTTCTTGGTCTTGTCTGAAGCTTCTCCTCCTTTGTTATGACCATCAGAACCATTAGACCTTCCTCGTCCTCTTCCTCTTCCACCATAACCTCTACATCTTCCTCTTCGTCGCGAGTTGTTATGGCTTCCATTACCTTGCATATCATTCTTTCCAAACATGAGCTTCGATTGACCTTCATCTTGGGTTTCTTCTTTTATGCGTTCTTCGAAAGCCTTCAATCTCCCAACAATATCTTCAAAGCCCGTTGAATTTAGATCCAACACTTGTTCTAACGAAGCTATGATGTGAATGAACTTCGTTCTTGGAAGTCCCTTCAAAAACTTCTTTACCATCTTCGATGCTTCCATTATCTCTCCTAACGCGGGTGCTCTCAATGCTAAGCCTGAAAGTTTTCCTGCGTAGTCATCCACCGTGTATGTGTCTACGATCTTCAGTTTGTCGAACTCAGACATCAAAGTCTGTAACCTCGCTTCTCTCACGCGATCATCACCTAGGTTACGAGATTTGATAGCTTACCAAATCTTCTTCGATGTATCATGTTCTCCTATCTGAAGTATTAGCGCTTCCGGGACTGATTGAAAGATTAGAGCAATCGCCATATTGTTCCTTTTTGCATCATCGCTCCCTAGATCAATCGTATCCCAAACATAGTATAAACGAAGCATCACTTTCATTCGCATCGACCATACGGTATAGTTGGTCGATGATAGCATCAAACATCATCTCAAGACCTTTATCACGTCCTTGAGAATTTTATTGTCTCCCATATTTTGATCGAGTTACAACTCCTCTTGTAAACGATCTTCGTAACCTGGAGCTCTGATACCAATTAAAGTTGCACAAACACAAAGATTATAAGAACTAGCACTTACTTCTTATTAGATTTAGAAACTTTCTCAAAACTAAACCTCTTAATGTGTTTCTCTTGATGGAACATCTCTCCATGAGAACTCTTTATATAAGACGAAGCTACATCTTTTCCTAATAATAATATGGAAACATTTTTAAGCTCGATATGTTTTCATTTTTGCTTAACCCATCAAACTTTACTTTAATAAGTTAACTTGCTCCTCAAGTTAATTGGAATTATCCAACAGAAAGAGACGAGGAAAGGATTAGCTGACAGTCTCCAAGGAACAACAGGAGAGTTGTCGGAGACAAAGTCCGATGATTCTAATTTAATCTCAGAAAAGGAGGTAAAGATCTGTTTTTGGTTGACACTTTATGTTAGAATCTTGTTCTTATACTACTCTTTGTGTTGCTCAAAAAAAAAAATACTACTCTTTGTAACAGGAGGAGGAGGAGGAGACAGTGGAAGGACTTGATGAAACTCCTGAGGTATGAATTATCTTCGAAAAAAACATGTACTTACTCTGGGGGGATGCAAAAGCTTATTATGTCCTTTTTTTTTCTCGTGCTTGTAAACAATTCAGGAATTTGCCCGGATCCTCTTTGTTGCAAATCTCTCTCCCCAAACTGAAACTTCAGATATGTAAGTAGCACATTTGACTTCCCCTCTGCAAGTTTTTTTCATGACTGACAATTTTTTGTTTTTTCCTTGCAGCATTGATTTCTTCAAAGATGTCGGACAAGTCGTGCGTGTTCGCCTTGTGCCAAACTGGCGGGGCAAGCATGTGGGTTATGGTTTTGTTGAATTTGCTTCTTCTAACCAAGCAAAGATGGTGAGAGTTGTTTTTTTAAGTAGTCCTGATGAAAAAAAAAAGTAAGTAGGATTTCTGATTAAAATCTTTTGTTACCGTAGGCGCTGGAAAAGAAGAACCGTCAATATTTGAATTATAGCAAGATTATTCTAGATGAAGCTCCCGATTTTGTTGAGGTACCTACTTCTTCTTCTTCTTATTATCTTCAATATATATATCACTAGGATTGGCCCGTAGGACGGGATATAATTTACTTGTAATCAAGATTATTATTTTTTATATGATTTATACTTTGTGTTTTAGTTTTACATTTGCAAGAGATGTATATGAGATATACTATTTTCTTAATTTAAAATTAAACAAAAAAACTAATTTTTACTATTAGCATAATTTATCTCTCTCTCTCTCTATTCACACTACGGACGTGTTAGTAACCAAAAATACATAAATATATCAGTTAAAGAGTATTTCAAAATGTTTAGCTTACTTAAAATTTAAGGTGATATTAATTTTTATTGTGTATGTTTTGTTATTCTTGTTATAGATCATGATCATCTTAATATTAAAATGTTCATGAATACATAATAGTTTTTCATATTTTCTTTGTTTATTCTACTGTAATTATGATAATTTTGATAATAAGTAAAATAATTTTTAATACAAAAATCTTAGATTATATTTTTTATTATGAATATTTTTAAAATTTATGTCTTTGATATTATATTATTAATTATGTGCTAAAATATTATTTTAGGTTGATGTCCAATGAAACATTATTTTCATATATATATATATTTGAAACTATTGTTTTTCATATCGTATTAGTTCTAGTTGTTTTTATCCGAAATAGGAGGTGCGGTTGGATGAATTTTCTTTCAAATGTGTCAACACTGTGATTGTTTTTTTATTATGTTAGCATGTGTCATTTGTCGAGAAGAGAGTACATATGTTATGAGAAGTGAGTGTTCTAAATAAGGCATAAGTACAATGCTTCAATTTCATGTAAGAACATGTTTAGTATTCCATACCCAGCTCATTCGTCCACCGTCCTCATTTTATTGTGATATATGCAGACTCAAACTTGGAAGTATAATAAGAAAAATGCATTCTATGTATATATCAAAACTCAGCCAATTTTGGAGACACATAAACAACCAAGTTACAATAGAATTCACAATCCAGTAGTCGGTATGGAAAAGATGTAATTGAAGTATACTCACAAATCACAATCATGCATACTCACACATGATTCTATATCCATAAATGTCTGCACTAACTGTTGTATTCTTGAGATCAGAGCCAACAACCATTTAGGGAGCCACAGTAATGAAAAATCAACACCAAGATGTTGGAAATTATTATGAGCTAAAGATAAATAGATCTTTAAAAAAAATGTTTTACTAAAAAAAGTTATCTCTCCTCTTCTATCGTCTTCCTCTTTTCTCTTCTTCTCTGTTTATTCTGTTTCTCATCTCATTTTTTCTGTTTCTTATCATTTTCTGTCACAATCCGTCAAGTACAACAATGAACTTAACAAATATTTTTTCATTACCTTTTTGTGTTGTTTATTAAAAGAAATGAACTGATGATTTTTTTGGAAGAAAATCTTCATATTTATAATGGAGGATTAACACAAAGGAATGAATGAAGAGATTCATTGAATGTGAGATCGTGTGAGAAGTAGAGAGTAGGTATTAATGTGAATGTTAATAAAGATGCATGAACCAAGTTAATTTCCGTAACGGCTCCAGATTAAAGAAGTCTATTCGGCTTCCGACTGACATTGATCGGAATCATTCGTCACCGGTGAAACCGTTGGATTTCTATTGACAGCTGACTGAACAGGAATTCTTGCTCGACGGCCACTTTGAAAGCGGCACTTTCCCTAAGTTTCGTATGTATTTGGACCGTAGTAAACACATAAAACCCATTAAACCCATTAAATTCAAGAATTAATGAAACATTGACTTTTGATTGACCGTGACACGTGTCATCACCAAAGACTCCGAATTAGTGACATAAAATCTGATGTGGATGGCTTAGGAGTGAAAGAAACTCTTCTTTATATATAGATAGATATATAGATAGATGTCATTGCTTACAACTAATAGAAAAGTTAACGTTTCAGGAAGCTGCCGTACCAATAAAGACTCTGTTTATTGCCGGTTTCTCTCGCCATTCAACTGAAATATCAGATATGTAAGTAGAACCTTTTAAATTCATTTTCCTGCCACTTTTTTTTTTCATTTGCTAATAATTTTATCCTCCATTTTTGACAGCATCGACTTCTTCAAAGATGTTGGACAAGTTGTTCGTGTTCGACTTGATATCAACCACAGAGGCAAGCTTGTTGGCTGTGGCTATGTTGAGTTTGCTTCTGCCAACCAGGCAAATAAGGTGAGAGTATATGTTTATATTAAATTGAAAAAGATATTCAAGTTTATAACCATTTGCTGATTTAATCTTCTGCACTTGTAGGCCCTGCAAAATAACAAGGGTGAATATTTGCACGATCGCAAGATTTTTCTTGCTGATTGCAGTGGAGCTAGTTTCCTTCCACCCAAGTAAATAAGTTGATTTTTTGTTTCTATTTCTTAGAAGTTTTTGATGCCATTACTACAAGTGTTTTAACTCTACTATTTCTTTTTTCTTTTGTTAATTAGGTTTTGTGTAGACCACAAGGTTTGGTAAGTTTAGCATCTTGAGTTTTGTTTCACATTGACTGAATTCTTTGGAATGATCTAAAGGAAGAGTGTTCTTGATACTGTTGCAGGTACGAAGAAGAAGATTACCTTCAAGAAGAAAGCCTTCCGTTAGACTCTATCCAAGATGTGGCGGCAATGGAAGAAGAGCCTGACGAAACTCCCCATTCTGCTAATAAGGTACTTATTCTCTGAATCTACTTGGCTTTGCTGTTATTGCAAAGCTATAAATCCCTTTTCTCCTCATAGTCGTGCTTGCTGCTTGTTAATTTCAGGAAGTACTCCTTATTGCCAATCTTTCTCCCCAAACAACTAAAACAGAACAGATGTAAGTAGCACTTTTGATATCCTTCTTCTCGGAGCAAGTTCAAGTTTTTCATGACTGATGATATTTCATCCTCAGCATCCGTTTCTTCGAAGATGTTGGAAGTGTTGTTTCTGTTCGCCTTATTGTAGACCACGAGTGTAAGTATGTGGGCTATGGCTTTGTTGAATTTGATTCTTCTTACGAAGCAGAGAAGGTAAGTATTTTGTAAGTAGTCAATTTGAAATTTTAACACTTATGATTAAATCTTTTATTATACTGTAGGCTCTGAAAGAGATGAATGGTGAATATTTGCATAATCACAAGATTCTGTTGATGAGAGGACTTGATGAAACTCCCCATTCTCTTGAGGTACGTACCCCCTCTTATTGTCAATTCCAAATGTGTCCAGCGGCTTACAAGGAAGAAACACTTTTGGCGTTTAATCACACAACTGTTGCCACAAAGTAGAAATATGACTTATTCTGTGTTGTGCAATTGAAGTCCTTTTCTCCTTAAAGAGTTTTGATGACACGCTAATTGGCTGTTATTTTCAGGAAGCTGCCACTGTAAGAAATAAGACGCTCTTAGTTGCCAATCTCTCTAGTCAAACCAAAATATCAGATATGTGAGTAGGACCTCAAATTACCACGGGGGAATTTTGTTCGTGACTTATATTTTGTTCTCCCTTTTTACAGCATCAATTTCTTTAAAGATGTTGGAGAAGTTGTTCATGTTCGACTTAATGTAGACAGCGTCTTATTCATGTCCGAACTAAGAGTTTCTGAGAAAATACATACCCCAACTTTTACTGCATGTCAAAATATACCTTCACTAATCAAAAATTTGAAATTCATGTCTGAACTAGGGGTCGATAAACAAATACATATCTCAACTCTTATTGCATGTCAAAACATACCTTAACTAATCAAAAATTTGAAATTTATGCCTAGTCTTTAGAAGTCAACTATAATCCTAATCTATACTATTATTTGCAAAGTAATTTTTTGCAACGGAGCTCTCACGTTAAAAATTAGAGTGCCTAAAGTCTATGTTACCCTTAATGAATTTTTATATATATTCTATTATATAATAAAATGAATTTTATTTGTGAAATAATTTTTCGCAATGGAGCTCTCACGTTAAAAAATTAGAGTGGCTAAAGTCTATGTTACCCTTAATGAATTTTTATATATATATTATATTATATAATAAAATGAATTTTATTTTAAAATCTTATATATTTTTTTAAAATAATTATGATGATTCTTCTATATTATGGTGTTATCTTAAAATAATATTTTACTATTATAAAAGTAAAAGAATTAAAAAGTGATTTTTTACAATATTATATTTTTTTTAAAATAAGATAATTCTTATATATTGTGTTGTTTTCTTGATGTAAATATTATTTACTTATAATATTTACTAAATATTATTTACTTATAATATTTACTTATACAAATATTTCTTAAAATCACTTCTTAGAAAATATCCTTATACAAATATATTGCTTCATTAATATTTACTTAGATATTATTTTTATCTTCAAATTTAACTTTCATAATAGTAAAATATTATTTCAAGATAACAACACAATATATAAGAATGATCTTATATTTTTTTAAAAAATTTAATATTGCAAAAAAATTACTTCTCTTAATTTTTTTACTTATATAATAGTAAAATATTACTTTAAGATAACAACACAATATATAAGAATCATCATAATTTTTTTTAAAAATATATATAAGATTTTTAATATAAAACTTTTTTTATTATATAATAGAATATATATAAAAATTCATTAAGGATAACATAGACTTTAGCCTCTGTAATTTTTAACGTGAGAGTTCCGTTGCGAAAAATTATTTTGCAAATAATAGTATAGATTGGGATTAGCGTTGACTTCTAAAGACTAGGTATAAATTTCAAATTTTTGATTAGTTAAGGTATGTTTTGGCATGCAATAAGAGTTGAGATATGTATTTTTTTATCGACCCCTAGTTCAGGCATGAATTTCAAATTTTTTATTAGTGAAAGTATGTTTTGACATGCAGTAAAAGTCGGGGTATGTATTTTTTCATCGACCCCTAGTTTGGGCATGAATAACCCGTTTCTCCCCTTACCGGGAAAGGCTTTGTTGAGTTTGCTTCTGCTAACGAGGCAATGAAGGTGAGATGAAAAGAGTGTATTTAATTAGTATGAAAGTAACAATTGCTGATTAGATCTCTTAATTTACTATTAAGGCGCTGGAAAAGAAGAACTGTGAATATTTGAACAGTAGCGATGTTGTACTTGCTGTTTTTGAGACACCTCCATGCCACCGACGACCCAAGTAAGTTTACTGTCCATGTAACTTATCGCTCGGGTTTTGATGCATTCACAAGATTAACACTGTTATTTATTATTATTTGTTTTGACAATTAGGTATTGCATAGATCACAAGGTTTGGTAAGTGATTTAACTATATTTACATCCTTGAGTTTTGTTAGCAAGAGAACATAGGGTAGAGGCAATCCCCACGACTCTCTCTCTCCACCTTATCTCCAACAAAAAGCGACTTCTAAGGCTCTGCTTCCTCCGGCCCGGATGGCGCGTGGCGGCGCGTACCGGTGCCCGGAGGCCCCTCCGTTCTGGTTTTTCCTTTTTGTCATGCTGCCGCTCCGTCTGTCCTGCTCTCCTCCGATATGCTCGTCGTCCTGGGTTAGGGTTTGAGGTCGGAGATCTGATCCGCTGAAGAGGAGCGTCGTTTCCGGCGGTCAATCAGCTCTCTCTGGGTCTACGGCGAGGAGGTCGAGAGGCAGGTGGGAGTTGCAGTCGGCTTTTTGGGGTTTGTGTGAGATCGATTTTCTCCTCCGATCTCGTCACGCATTATCGGTACGCGAGGCGAGGAACGGTGGGTCTTCTTTTGGATCTGTGGTGGTTTGCCGCTTCTGGTCTAGAGGGTCCTTTGGCTCGGATGGGTGGTTCTCGTCGGTTCGCCGATTCATATTGCTTCTCTCCTTAGTCGAGGTGTGTGCTGGTGGGTCTCATTACCATGGCGGCGAGTTTGTGATCTGGAGCACGCAGGCGGGTTGGTGCTCGAGGTCTGTGGCCGTCTCGCGTAAGTATTGTCAGCGGTTTAAAAGGCGGTCGTCTATGCTGCTTCGGTGGCTGCTCGCAAGGCTTCCCCACCTTCTGTTCTTCTCTTCGCGGTCCCTATTCTGTGGTCTCGGTTGCAGCAGCACCAATTTCAGTCTGTCGGTTCTCGGCAACTACGGGCATTTGGTGGCCCTCGTGTCTTTGGCCGCCTCACTCAATGCTCGGTCTTCGCTCACATCCCAGCATCACAGAGGTTTGTTTGAGCTCTTGTGGTGGTGTTGCATGACAATTGTGTGCAGGTCGGGCTCGGGGTAGGGAGTACAGGGTTTGCGGCACTGGTTTACTCGGAACGGCATCTTGTGCAGGTCGTCTCCGGGCTTAATAAATGCTCGACTTGGTTGTTGCGGGTGCTAGGATTTCTCTGTGGCTGTATATTCTTGCAGGCGGGTGCTTTGAAGCCCTCGGCGAGCTGTTTTTGGTTGGGCCATTACGTTTAAGAGCGGATCACCGGGGAGGCCAAAATTACCGGGATCTCGACTCTCGGTTGAACTTGGCTCATCCTTTTGCGGCAAGCTGTTGGTGCGGACTAGGTCGAGTCTCGGAGTTTCAGTTGTGGTTGTTCTGTCTGCCTCGTTATAGTTAGATTGTGGCTGTGTTTAGATTTTTATTTTTGTTCTCCGTTTCTTGTCGTCTCTGTAATTCTGTCAAAAACGAAAAACCTTGGTAACAATATCTTAACATTTTTACCAAAAAAAAAAAAAAACATAGGGTAGAGGCTTTTTTTTGGTATCTACATGAAAAGATGACAAGAGCTCTATTGATATTCCCAGGTACCAAGACTACCTTCAACGAGAAAGCCTTGAGATAAAAGAAGATGTGGCGGCAGTGGAAAAAGGACTTGATGAAACCTTCGCCGAAAAAGCCTTTGTGGTCAGAAGCCCAAACCCATTCTGAATGAAAAGAAGATGATGCATTATGGTAAGAAGACTACCTTCTCTGACGACGAGTGAAAGAAGATGAAGATGCTCTACTTATTTTATATGTAATGTAAGATTTCTTTCATCCTTGGATGCTCTACTTTAGTTCGCCATTGCATTCTCAAGAACTTCACATTGGATAATGTATATGAAACAAATGTTCTGCTATGTATAGACAAAAAAAATGCATGTAAACTTACATACCAGACGATCTGATGATCATCTGTCCTTGCAGTAATTTAGTTGAACTGAACTGGACTACTAAATCCTCCTTCCTTGATACACAGAACTTTAACTCCATAGCAATTATGCGTTTCAAGCATCAGACACTTTCAAGAGCCTAAACAGAAGTTAGTTCTTACATAAAAAAACATGAGACTTGAAGATCCAAATTCTAAAAGCTTGCAACTTTGCAATCAAGAATCTTCCAGATATAGTAACGGTACAGAGGGCAATAACTCCATTGAAGATAACTAAAGACTATAACAAAGAGTTCCACAAAATCAAATCTTTATCAATCTTAGGGACATCATTACCCGAAACTTTTGAAGAAAAATCACTACAAAATTGTCACCAAAAAGTAGGCAAGTTCAAGCATCAATCTCCTTTGATTTCCTCTTCTTCTTGCTCTTTCTCTCCTCAGAACCAATCTCTCCATCATCACTCTTCCGCTTCTTCTTCTTCTTCTTCTTCTCCTTTCTCTCTTCATTCACATTCTCCTCAACAACATCTTCTTCACCTCTGTTCTTCTTGCGCTTCTTCTCCTTGCTCTCTTCGTTCCTCTGCCCTTCTTCCAACCTCACATCCACCTTCTCGTCAACAACATCTTCTTCCCCTTTCTTCTTCTTTCTCTCTTTCTTCCCTTGCTCCTCTTCCAACTTCACCACAGCAACATCTTCTTCTCTGCTCTTCTTCTTATCCTCGAGTTCGACACTCGGATTGTGCTCGTCCTTTGCCTTGGTAGATCTAATCTCCCTGTGGAAGCTCTTTAGCTCAGTGAAGGCAGCTGAGGCGCGTCGGAGGTACGCGGCAACGTCTTGAGAGGCCTCTGTCTCAGAGGAAACGAAACTTGAGAGAAGCGTTGCCGCCTTTGAGAGAGCGATCGGTTTCTCCCTCGTAACTCTTCCCGTCACCGTCTTCATCGGAACTAAGCTCGAAGATCGCCCGCTGCTCGAAGACAAATTAGGGCAATCTCTCTCTAAGCCGACTTAACACAACTGTCGGAACTAAACGTTCTTAAAAATAATATAAACATATAAGTAAGAAAATAATATAATTAAAAGGTAAAATAAAAGGGCATTTCTCTGCATTTTCTAAAAAAATTTCGCAAAAATATAACTCAAAAAAAAATTTAAAAAAAATCAAAATAACATTTTTTTTGTTTTGAAAATTTTAATATTTATTTTTTATTTTAAAAAATTTGAAATTATATCTTAAAACTTCGTTTTTTAACTCTAAACAATAATTCTATATTAATTAACCATTGGATATAAATACATATTTACCTTTTAATAAAAAAATTTTTGGTTATTTTTTTATTGATGTCTATTTTTTGTGAAAATAAATCTAAAAAGCTATCTAAGAAAATTTTTTACTCTTTAATAAAATTTATTTTGGTTATTTTTTTATTAATGTTTATTTTTGTGAAAATAAACTTAAATGGCTACGGTAATTTCCCAAAATTAAAAAGCTCAAAACTAAAGGTTACATATTACAACTTGTAACCTAATTGTAAATCACGGTATATAGCTCTGTGGTAAAATAACCTAGGTTTAGCATCCAGAGGTCGCGGGTTCGAAGCTCATCCAGGGTTTTTACCTCTCCATCGCAGTCGCACCTCCGTTGTTTTATTTTTTTGCCAGCCGTTCTGCATCTCCCGCCTGTTACTCGATCTGCTGCTTAAACCCTAAAACCCAACCTCCATCACCGTAAGTTGATTCTTTGATTCTCCCTCAGTTTCTTCATCCTCTGACGTCGATTTGAACTTGGTTCGGGTTTTGATTTTACAGCTTCGATCGGAGAGAGATGGAGACGAAGACGGAGATCGAATTCACCAAGGAGCCCTACGTCGAAGACGTTGGTCCTCTCAAAATGTAATCTTTCAATCCTCTCCTCAAATTAAAAAAAAAAAAAATCACTCCTTTTTGCTCAATTACTCGTGATGTGAATCTGATTTGAAGCAGAAACTGAACATTAACTGTTAATATGCAGACAAAGCATAAACTTCTCAATGCTCTCTGATATTGAAGTCATGAAAGCTGCTGAGGTTCAGGTCTGGAAGAATATGTACTACGAGAGCAATTTTAAGCCTATTGAAGGCGGCTTGTTGGATCCTCGAATGGTATATCTGATTTTTCTTTTGGATATGTGTATATGTGTCTTTTGGTTTAAGCTTCTTATTAATGGGCTATAACCATGTCTATACAACAGGGTCCTCCTAACAAAAGGTCTACATGCGCAACCTGTCATGGCAACTTCCAAAACTGTCCTGGACACTATGGCTATCTGAAGCTTGACCTTCCGGTTTATAACGTTGGATTCTTCAATTTTATCCTCGACATTTTGAAGTGCATCTGTAAGGTAGCGCGGGGTCACCAGATTATCCTTCTCTCTCTCTCCACCTTTTTTAGTTTTGCTGAATGGGAAAAAAGTTGAGGAAAGATAAAGCATGAGAACTTATTGACAATGACTAATTTGTTTTTTTTTTGTGTTTTCCCTTCTCACACAGAGCTGTTCAAGCATGCTTATTGAAGAGAAGATGTATGAAGATCACTTGAAGAAGATGCGGAATCCAAGAACGGAGCCATTGAGGAAGACTGAATTGGCCAAAGCGGTTGTCAAGAAGTGCAGTCTGATGGCTGGCCAGAGAGTTATTACTTGCAAAAAATGTGGATACCTCAATGGTATTACTTTTTTTTTTTCTTTCCGCTAAAACATGTAGCTTCACAATCTTGGTTTCTTTTCTCGTGTGTTTCATCTTAGATGCAAATTTTTTTGTTCATATTCATATAAGTTACTTAAGTAGCACCAGCAGAAAATTAGGATTCTTCTGCTGATATCCAATGCTTATATCACTGATCCTTTTCAGGCATGGTAAAGAAGGTCGCTGCGCAGTTGGGTATAGGCATCAGTCATGACCGATCTAAAATCCATGGTGGAGAGATTGATGAATTTAAATCTGCAATATCCCACACAAAAGAGTCTGCTGGAGGAATAAATCCTCTCACCTATGTTCTTGATCCTAACGTGGTGCTTAGACTTTTTAAAGGAATGAGTGACAAGGTAATTTTTTGAGTTTGAATCTACAATCCATTTTTAACCTGTGCTTGGAATTTTTCTACCTATTTTTGCTGCAGTTAGAGGATGCTCGTCTCTCTCAAAACATATTATAGGGATTATCTTATTTTCAAATATTTCAGCCATACTGATTTTTTTTTATTTCTGAAATTGAAATAGGACTGTGAACTTCTGTATATTGCTCATAGACCTGAGAATCTTATCATAACGTGCATGCTCGTGCCACCTTTATCAATCCGACCGTCTGTTATGATTGGTGGTACACAAAGGTTAGCTATCATTTTGTTTTTCTTTCTCATGTCATTTATATTTTTTTACTGCTGGTTTTTCTTGAAATAATGTGTATTTTTTTTTTTGCTGCAGTAATGAAAACGACATAACAGAGAGATTAAAGAAAATCATTCAAGACAATGCTTCTCTTCATAAGATTTTAAGCCAACCTACCACATCGCCCAAAAACATGGTACAAGGAGTTTTAGTTTTACGTTTTTATTCAGATTTTCTTTAGTTACTATTTCTTATTTGTTGAGTATTTTTATTTTTCAGCAAGTATGGGATACAGTTCAAAGCGAGGTTGCACAATACATTAATAGTGAAGTCCGAGGTGTCCAGATCATGCCAAACACCAAGCCACTGGCTGGACTCCTTCAGCGTCTCAAGGGAAAAGGGGGACGTTTCCGTGCAAACTTGTCAGGGAAACGTGTCGAGTTCACTGGTAGAACTGTTATTTCACCTGATCCCAATTTGAAAATTACAGAGGTAAACTCATCATGGAAAGTTGTTTAATTGTTACTTTTGTGTATTTATATTATTAATGTAAAACTTATCTCAAAGGTAAATATACTTTTCAGGTAGGGATTCCTATTCTTATGGCCCGGATCTTAACTTTTCCTGAATGTGTGTCCCGTCATAATATTGATAAGTTGAGGCAACGCGTCCGTAATGGCCCTAATAAATACCCTGGTGCCAGAAATGTCAGATATCCAGATGGTTCTTCAAGGTATTGTTCATTACTTCTTGGTTGATGAATATCTTTTAAGGAGAGGAAACTGATCCTGATTAGTTGATATATCAAGATAGTTAGTTTTTGTAGTCAAAATGGTCTTTCAGTTTCAGTACAATTATATAAAATTGTAAATTATGTTGGGGCGTTGACTCGTATATAGGTTTGCTTGACGGTAGTGGCGCACACACAAACATGTAAATTATATAGGTAGGAATTTAAAACTGAAGTAGAAACCTGATACCACATGAACTAGGTCCTGATAGGGTAATTTGCATGTGTGTTTGGTGTTTAACTATGATATGGTGGCATTAACACGTTTCACTTCAGGACTTTGGTGGGTGATTATCGGAAGCGTATTGCTGATGAATTGACCTATGGATGCATAGTTGACCGTCATTTGGAAGACGGGGATGCTATTCTTTTCAACAGACAACCGAGTCTGCATCGGATGTCTATCATGTGTCACAGGGTCAGTATTGGTTTAGAATTCTGAGTCATACTTTTCTATTGCCCTTATACTAATCCCAATTTTGCATTTGTTGTTCCGCAGGCAAGAATAATGCCTTGGAGAACATTGAGGTTCAACGAATCGGTTTGTAACCCATATAATGCTGATTTTGACGGTGATGAGATGAACATGCACGTACCACAAACAGAGGAGGCTCGGACAGAGGCTATTACATTGATGGGGGTACTTTCTCTTTTACTTAGCATCATATCAAGTTTCTTGGACAGAGGCTATTAATGCATTTATAAGTAGCAGATGTTGTTGAGACAGAGTCTTTCTTAACAAATCCAACAAGTGGCTTCTCTGCAGAACCTTTAGGGAGTGATAAAATTGTAGAAAAATATTTGCATTAGAATATCTGAACAGTGTCCATGAACAAAAGTGATGACAGAATAAAAGCGCGTAAATATTTTCATATATACTGTTTTGCTTATATGAGCAGCTGGTTCCTAGTCTGTACGTGACAGGAATGTTTATTTTTATAGCTCAGTTTTCTGTTCTGGGTAGTAATTTGATTTCTCTTTTGGTTGGTATCTCAGGTACAAAACAATTTATGCACCCCAAAAAATGGAGAAATGTTAGTAGCATCAACACAGGATTTTTTAACATCTGCCTATTTGATAACGAGAAAGGACACATTCTATGACCGTGCAGCCTTTTCACTTATATGTTCTTACATGGGAGATGCCATGGATTCCATAGATTTGCCCACGCCCACAATCTTTAAGGTATGAGACTTTTTGCTGTCATACTTCTTCTTGTAATCCGCCGTTACTGATTCTGAAACTGAGGGATAAGAGTTCCTAGCTTTGCAATCCGTATCATTGCTTATCTCAGCTTAGCTTTCTTTTGCTGGAGGCATGTCAGTCCAATGGGATGATCTTTCCCGTAATGTTAAATGCCTTTTCCCATATCACGTGTTTTGAATCTGCTCCAGTTGCAGTTACTCCCTCAATCTGAAATTTTGTCTACATTATTGCCCTAGTTTAATCATTGATTTCAAACTTTTAGTTACTGATATTTTAATCTTTATAGTCAAATGAGTGCCAATTTTTAGCATTTTCTTTGCTTGTGTTTAGTATCTTATCCGGATGTTACTTTTGATGCAGCCAATAGAGCTTTGGACTGGTAAACAGGTTTTTAATGTTTTGCTGCGTCCAAATGCGAGTGTCAGAGTCTACGTAACTCTTAATGTGAAAGAGAAGAACTTCAGGAAGGGAGAACATTATGATGAAACAATGTGCATAAATGATGGATGGGTTTATTTTCGGAACAGTGAGCTAATATCAGGACAACTGGGGAAGGCTACGTTAGGTTTGTTGAAGATGGAATGCAAATATGTTGCAAGCGCATTAAATAGCTGTTCATTCTGGACTTTATTTTGAGCATTTGATATTTTTCTCTCCAGGAAACGGAAGCAAGGATGGATTATATTCAATTCTTCTTCGAGATTACAACTCCCATGCTGCTGCAGTCTGCATGAATCGTCTAGCAAAGTTGAGGTGAGTTCGTTTTTCAGCATATAGGATTATCTTATCTCTTATGACTGATAGTTCTTGATCTCGCCGCAACATCTCTATAATAATTTCAGCAGTTCTCCCTTCTTGCTTTGTGTGTGCTGTGTTTTCTGTAACCTTTCTCTGCTACCTGCCATTGCTGAATCGAGTAAGTTAATAATTTTCTTGTCTAATTGATTTTTTCTTGTTTTGTGCAGTGCTCGATGGATTGGAATCCATGGCTTCTCCATTGGGATCGATGACGTTCAACCTGGAAAAAAGTTGAAAGAGGACAGAAAGGATATAGTGGAACGCCGATATAGGGATTGTGATGAATTACTTAAGAACTATGAAAAAGGAGATCTAGATGCTGCAAAAACACTGGAAGCTAACTTAACAGGGTTTCTTAATAAAATTCGAGAAGAGACTGGGAAGGTGAATACGTAACTTCTATTTCCCCTTAGGCATGAACATGTGTGGCTTACTATTTACTAAGATACGTGAATGGATTAATGGCATAGATGCTCATGAGTCTTCCATTAGTTTCTTGTTTCAAATGTGGGTTATATATTTCTGCTAGGTAGTTTGGACAGTCAAGGAAAATGTTTGATAGTTTGTCTAATTTATTTAATTGGCAATGAATCCAGATCCTGGTTACATAGCTACATACTAATACTTCTTTTTGTCATTATATCTAAATGATATACAGCTCTGTATGGACGGATTACATTGGAGAAACAGTCCCTTGATCATGTCGCAATGTGGTTCCAAGGGATCCCCTATCAATATCAGTCAGATGGTTACATGTGTTGGTCAGCAGACAGTTAATGGTAGCCGTGCTCCTGATGGATTTATAGATCGAAGTCTTCCTCATTTCCCTAGAATGTCCAGAACACCTGAAGTAAGTAAACAGCCATTCCTTGGAGGTGTATAACCTGTAGTAGGCTTCTAGGCCATCACTCTATAGGAGCCTTATTACAATAACTTTTGGACCGTATTTACTGCTTTGGGAGCCCTTATCTCATTTCGTCTTCGACATTGCAGGCTAAAGGTTTTGTTGCTAATTCGTTCTACGACGGCCTTAGTGCGACAGAGTTTTTCTTTCACACTATGGGAGGACGAGAAGGTCTAGTTGATACAGCGGTATGCATATATCCTCTGTTTTTTTTTCATCTTGTTCCACTGGAAAGTATGAAAAAAGTTGTTCATTGAAAGAGAGCTGAAGATGGAGCTTCACCTTTTTTGTAACTATTGCAGGTGAAAACTGCCAGTACAGGTTACATGTCTCGAAGACTGATGAAAGCCTTGGAGGATCTCTTAGTCCATTATGATAACACAGTGCGAAACGCCAGCGGATGCATACTTCAGTTTACTTATGGGGATGATGGGATGGACCCAGCACTGATGGAAGGAAAGAATGGAACGCCTTTAAATTTTGATAGATTATTTCTTAAAATTCAGGTGAATTTTCTATTTTGTATATTGGTTTTGATCTCTCTCTCTCTATTTAGATTTTCATCATGCTAATTTTTTACTTGCGTTTGAAGGCCACTTGTCCTCCTAGATCACATCACAATTATCTTTCTTCAGACGAACTGTTGCAAAAGTTCGAAGAGGAGTTAGTCAGGCAAGATACAAGTCGGGTGTGCACTGACGCCTTCGTGAAATCTCTAAGAGAATTTGTTTGTTTGCTCGGAGTAAAGTCTGCAAGCCCGAGCCAGATTTTCTCTAAAGGATCTGGTGTGACTGATAAGCAACTCGAGGTTAACTTTAAAAAAGATATTCATTGCATTCTGCATCTCCGTAAATATGAAACATTGCCTCTGATATATATATGTATATATAAGCATGCAGGTTTTTGTGAAAATTTGTGTATCTCGATACCGGGGGAAAACAATTGAACCTGGGACTGCAATTGGACCAATAGGAGCTCAGAGTATCGGAGAACCAGGGACACAAATGACTCTGAAAACTTTTCACTTTGCTGGAGTTGCTAGCATGAGTATCCTTGTTTAATATGACTATTTTTGCTACATAACTCGTGCTTATGAGACCATATATGTATGAGTAGTTACTAGTTAGTTGTTTTGATTTCCTGAATCTGCTTCAGATATCACCCAAGGAGTTCCTCGAATCAACGAAATCATAAATGCTACCAAAACTATAAGCACACCCGTCATCTCTGCAGAACTTGAGAACCCCCTGGTAGAGGCTAGTGCCCGAATGGCCAAAGGACGCATCGAAAAAACTACTTTAGGACAGGTTCTCTTTCCACTCTTTGATAGTGGCTGCTGTTTGTTTTAAGTCCATATTGCAAACTGATGGCATTTTATACATTTTAACAATTGGATCTCGTTGGTCCAGCACCTTCTTGTTGAAAAATCTCTGTTTTTACCAATCAGGTTGACAAAATCTACTTGAATTTTTTGGATCAGGTTGCTGAGAGCATCGAGGTGCTAATGACTTCAACATCAGCGTCAGTGAGGATAACCCTTGACAAGAAAATAATCGAGGAGGCGTTTTTGTCTATAACCCCCTGGTCGGTTAAAAATGCCATACTAAAGACCAGAATCAAACTGCAGGATGAGGTAAGATCGTTAGATGTTATAAATGTCTTATTGTGGTGCATACAGGTCTAAACTAAGTCTCTTGGCAATGTAAATTGTGCAGAATATCAGGGTCTTAGATACGGGATTAGATATTATTCCAAAGGGAGATCAAAATGGGACTCATTTCACTCTCCACAATCTGAAGAATGTGCTGCCAAATGTTATAGTGAATGTGAATATCCGCTGAACCCTCTCTCTCGCGTATATATTTTACTTTGATTTCTCTTTTATTGACTGCAAGAATTGTTATTATAGGGGATCAAAACAGTTGAGCGAGTCGTTATAGCAGAGGATACAGATAAAAAGAAAGAGATTGGTGGGAAGAAAAGATTGAAACTGTTCGTGGAGGGGTAAGTTTTCTCGAGCTTCAAGAGATGATATTGTCCTCTGTTCTTTTTTTACTTCGTGAATGCTAGTTTAGGAGATGGTACACGTACCTCCTTTGGGCATGGTTTGGAGCTCTTTTTGAATAACTGTGTTTTGCTTGATAGTATGTGCTCGCTCTCTCTTTCCCGGTTAGCCTAGATTGTGAATCTTTTGGCTTGATATATGTTTCAGAACAAACCTCCTGGATGTAATGGGGACCCCGGGAATCGATGGGAGAACTACTACAAGCAACAATATTGTCGAAGTGAGCAAAACACTGGGAATTGAGGCTGCAAGGACGACAATTATTGATGAAATAGGGTCAGTCATGGGAAACCATGGAATGAGTATAGACATTCGTCACATGATGCTTTTGGCTGATGTCATGACTTACCGGGTCAGTTCTACGGATACACTTGAATCTGCTATTATGATGGTTTTTAATAACTCTTTTGCCAACCATGTCACTTCAAATTTCTTGATCAGGGGGAGGTACTTGGGATACAAAGAACCGGGATACAGAAGATGGACAAAAGTGTGCTGATGCAGGCATCTTTTGAGAGGACTGGAGATCATTTATTTAGTGCAGCAATTAGCGGGAAAGTTGATAACATAGAGGGAGTCACAGAATGTGTGATTATGGGTATACCAATGAAACTCGGAACCGGAATCCTCAAAGTCCTCCAAAAGTAAGATTTGCTTATGACATCACTCGATATCATAAGCCCTTCTTTTATTTAGAAAACTATGTAGAAATTATATATTCATCCTTTCACCTGTCTTCAGAAAATTCATGTGCGAAATCTCATTTTAGTTCAGTCTTTGCCATTTCCATAGGAAGTTCCTTTGTAAAACTAACTCTGCTGTTAAACTTTGTTCAACAGGACTAAGACTGAAGATCTGCCAAAGCTGAACTATGGTGCTGATCCAATCATCTCTTGAAAAGACAGTTCACGTCTGCAGAATATATAGATATCTTTTCTTCTGTTCTGTTATGATCATTGCTTAGACACTAAATATCTTTTGAGGCATTTTCTTTTGAATCTTTGTGTCGCATTGAATGTCACAAATAGTAACAGTTTACCAACAAAACAAAGATATGACATTTTGAGGGGTAACAATCTTTATTCTATTGAGTTATTAGTCATAGAGTGTCATCTGCAGCTGTGATGCAGCCGGCTCTGCTATAACCTGTCTTATGAAAGCTCTCCTCCACCAGACCTCAAAGGCTCGTTGAACATTTGGACAATCATCACCTTTGCTCAGAAACCGATCAAACCACTTCATCAGAATCACCTGCTGTTGCCTCAACGACAAGGTCAGTATCGTCTGGCTGAGTCCATCCTCCACCAGCTTCCTATCAAGAGATCTCGACGACAGCCGTCTCATCCACCCAAAATCCTCATACAAAGCCTCCAACCACGTGTTCAAAACCGCGAACCTAGTCTCCCTGTTCACCAAGATCCTACCTCTACCGATACCAACACATATCTGCGCAGTGATCTTGCTTATCTCGTGCCTATACATGGTAGGTATCTTGGCATGAAGATCCGCTAGCTCCTTCTGATCCGCCCATAGCTTCACAAACTCGTCGCACATCTTCTTCTCAATCAGTATATCCACCATCCACAGCATGTTGTCAGCTTCTCTAGCAATCTCTCCCATTAGAGCGCCACGGTCTTTGCCCGGATCATTCATCTGCGTGGTCACTTCAGATAGGCAAAGAACGAGAGAAGTCAAACATCGATGGCACAAACCGTAGAGAGTCTCTTTAGAGACTTCGTGATCTGCTTCTTCTCTAACCAACTTAAAGATCACAACTTTCATCTCTCGTCTCGCTTTATCATCCTTGGCCTGTAGAACACCAGTAAGAAGCTTCAAGAAGATATCATCCGTTCTATCTCTCGTCGGCTCAGACGAAACTCTCTGAAGAATCAAACCGACTGAGTCTTCAGGAAGATGAAGCTCATCAAGACACGACACGACAATCTCCTCTTCATCTTCCGACCAAGGAGCAGCTTCCAAATGCTCCAAACACGACACCACTCCCTCATCAAACGAGATAGCAGCACTCACCTTGAGCAAAGCCAAGACCTTGACGACGTTTTCACCGACCAGCTTCTTCTTGAGATCGTCGCAGTACATCAAGACCACAGTCTCCACGTAGATCTCCACGTCATCGCACTCGCTGATCTCCACCATGTGAGAGACTCCTTTCTCCCTCCTGGAACTCATCTTCGCCATGAAGAACCTGCTCTTCTCCGACAGAACCTTTCTGTGAACGTCCATGGTGACTCTGTACCCGTCTTTCCCGACGACCGTCAGCTTGACGTCGCTGGGGCCGTCGTAAACGACGCCGTTCTTGAACTCGGACATGATCTGAGCCACGCGCGCGTGGGACTTCCTACGCGGCGGCTCGCGGTGGTGCTCCTCTGACATCATGTCGAAAAGGGTCGGGTTTGAGTGGGGTGGCTCGTTGGGCGGCGGAGGCGGAGGAGACGGTGGTGGAGGGGAGGAGAGTTTGGCCGGAGATGTGGTTCTTGAAGGGGAGAAAGAGAGAGAAGGATCTGCGATGAACCCGTGTTTGATCATCGTTGATACTTCTCTTGACGCCATTGAGAGAAGTAAAGTCTCGAACTTTCTCGAGGAATTTTCCGGGAAAGTATCAAAAGGGAATTTTCGCGGGAAAATTAGCGAAGGTGTTTTGGGTGATATATCTCAAGAGTGAGACAAGAAGAAAAAACAAGAGAGGGAGAGATGACAATGATCTTCGAGTAAAGAAGAGTGAAGAAAGAGACAAGAAAATTCTGGAAATTTGTTATTTTCTTGGGAAAGTGAAAGAGTAAAGAAAGAAAGATGGAGACTTGGGGAAAATGAATCAGAATCCAAGAGAGGAAGCGAGAGGGCTTTGGATCTGAGGATTACAAAAATACAAATACTACAGTTGCAATGGCCGAGTGTTTGTTTAGAAAAATTGATTTTAAAAGGAAACTGAAAGAAAAGTTACTTTGTTTTGTGTCTCTTTTTACAGGTAGATTATTTTAGATCATTGCTTCCATGTGCTCTCTCCCTCCTTTATCAGGAAAAAAAATATACACACTCATACACTCTGAGTTTAATAAGTGAACATGTACAATTGAATTATTCATCTTTGGTTTCTTATTGGACCTTTCTTTGGTTTTAGACTTTTCAAAGGTTCATGTAGGCCTTGGATTTTGAACAGAACCAAACCGAAAGTTTGGTTAGAAGTTTGAATCGATTCGATAGGTTATATAGAAATTTTGGTTTTTCGGTTCGGTTTCTTCGGTTTTTTCCTTTTTTAAAAAAAATATATCCAAATCATAATCGAACTAACCAAATTTGAATCGAATTTGCTGAATTTAACTGAAACCAACTGAATTTATCCAAAATTTTTTAAAAATTAAATTAAAATCTAACAAAAATTAAAAAATTTGGTAAGATTTTTAAAAGGCAAACGAACCGAACCAAATATAACTTTATTCCGAATTAATTCGATAAAATTTATGTTGAACCGAACTAGAATAATCAGAACTAACTGAACCTGCAGGCCTGGTTCACGTATTTGTTCCTACCGGTTTAATAAGGATCGGATTAGTCCGGTCAAGCTCCATATGGCCGGGGAGACAAACGGACTTGAAAGCCTGGGTGAGTTTTTAAATGATCTCTGTTCATACATTAGAACTACGCGTTTGATCAAAGCATATACGATCACTTGGATTTTATCTCTTGGATCTTGTCAATCAACTACAACTTTGTCGTTTATATGTGGAAGATTGTAATAATATTCACTTACATATTCCATATCAAGCTCAAACGTGTTCTACCACCGACTACGTAATTTTAATTTTCCAAATTTGTATGCAAAGTTTTGAAATGACATCGCAAAAGGAAAAGATGTTTGTGGGGCCCAAAAGCATTAACTTCTATCGTTATAGATTATAAGCCCTCTTCAAACAATAGAATTTATTTCTCCAATGGAAAACTTTGGTTACCTCTCTCTCATGGCGCATGTCACGTTAGATGTTGTAATCACGAATATGAAATAACAATACATGTGTTTGTTTATGATACAATGAGAAGATCTGATATACGTTCATTAACGTGGTATTCCATTTGTTCATGGATGTAAACTATATATATAGTATACACTATTTTCATTTATTTCAAATGTATTCAATACAGTAGTATAAAATTTCTATCACGAACTCATTTTGTAAGTGTAAAGACTTGTACAAAAACTCAAACAACTTCATCGATAAAATCATTTTTAGCTTGTATTTTACAAACATTTGATTCCTAGAAAACGTGATGTGAAAATCGAGAATATTCATGGATAAATGGTATAACGACGCCTCGAGAGAAGTCCAAACCTGTCTACAATGATAAAATGTCTAATCCTTGATATAGTAGATCAAGTATATTACATTTATTTATTTTTTAATCAGAATTTGGATCAGACCAATCATAGTTAATTTTTACTATACATTCATAAATATTATGCTATTGAAATAAAAGTTATAACTTCTTTTATATGTGATATTTTAAATGGATCATCTCCTAGAAAATTGCTTATATATTTTTTCTTTTTATATTTTTATAATAAAATCCTAACAACATATTTAATTCTCTTTTCATTCCATCAAAATATTATTAGATATGCATAATTTCGAAAATATATTATTCCATCAATATATAATTATATTTGCATATAACCATTTATAATCTACTTAATAATAATAACATTTAATTATTCTAAAGTTAATACCTATATATGATGTAATTAATAATAATAATATCATTTATTATACAAATACAATAATGTTAGAATTTTACCATGCAAATAATAAAATCGAATTAAATATAAAAATCCTAACATTATTGTATTTTCATAATAAATGTTATTAATATTAATTATATTATAAATTATACATGTATCAATATATATATATATATATATATATATTGCGTTAACAAACACATATAGATAAATACATAATATTTTAAAATAAGATTATAGATTCAACTGTATACTGGTTTTATCATAAATTACTGCAGTGATGAATTTTTCATGCGTGATTTTTTTATTTGGACTATTCTTTAAAATTTCATCAAGTCTTACATGAATTAATTATTATATTTATAATTTTTTTTTTCTTTTTATTTGAATAAAAATAAATATTTTTAAGAAAGTTCTAAGAAAATCTTTTCAGAATCAATTTAAATTTTATTTCCAAAATGTAATGAATTTTAATTTTAGTTATCATAAAATATATTTAGAAATTAAAATTTATTTTAGATTTTTATTTATATACGAAATTTAAAATTACTCTAATTATATATTTAATGATAATAACAATTCAAAGTGATTAATTTTCAAAAATATATATTACAATGATTTCGTTAGAAAGATTCATTTCTATTCAAATTAAAAGAAGATATTTTATCCAACTTAGTGTATTTTTTTTGTCAGAAACTTAGTGTATTTGTTAAATATGATATTTACTTCAAAATTATTTTGATGTACAATGTATTATATCTTCTCTTCAAAGAAAATTATGTTTTTAAAAGTACTAGGAACTGTCCCGGAATACGCCCGGGTTCGTCTTCAATAGTTTTAGAATTTATAACTTGAATTTATAACTTAACATTTGTATTAGTAAATGTACATTAGAATCAATTATAAATTACAAAAATAATAGAAAATCTAAATTTATTTGGAAATTTTAAATTTATTTTATGTATTCATTTTTTCCAATGAATTCAAAATGGTTAAAACTCATAATTTGTTGTGTATTTTTTAGGAAATTGTATATAGAATCGTCAGAAAAATGGACTGGCAGTTATTAAACTTTAGTAATGTTCAGAAATCTATT
Organism: Brassica napus; assembly: GCF_020379485.1. Lineage (NCBI taxonomy): Eukaryota > Viridiplantae > Streptophyta > Magnoliopsida > Brassicales > Brassicaceae > Brassica > Brassica napus. Next base: position 6,071,909 of record NC_063445.1, on the reverse strand, counting down.
TATTTCTATTATTTTTATGTTAAATAATTGATAAATTTACAAATGATTTAATCATTGTTATGGTTTTAGAATTATTGAGTTCACATTTATTGGTCTTCCGTCCTCAAAAGGAAGTACAAACCAACATATTAACGGGGTTCTTACTTCGTTTATTTCAGTTGAGAAATGAAGTTCATTGGTCTAACTAAGTTTACAGCTAGACAAATTTGGTTTGATATAAATATTGAAAATGTTTTCTAAGTGACCAAAAAAAAAATCTGTAGAAAATTTGTCAAATGGCGTTGATGAAATCTCAGCAGAAATAGCCCATGATTTAAATATGTTATTTTTATGCCAAACCAAACCATCTTATGATCGGGGATAAGTTAAGTCAAATTATAACCAAAACTACAAAAGAGTATTGTTATCCAAATCTGGGCATAGGTCATGAGAAAACAATACAAATGAAAATAAGACATAATTAAACAAAACCAAACCATAGAAAAGAAATCGGACTTCTATCAAAAACCTGATTTTTTTCTTTCAGAAATAAGCTAAGCTTCTTTGTCGAAAAATAAGATCACTCAGTCATGTTTACTAAGTGAGGAAGTCATGTTTACTAAGTGAGGAACGTATGCTCTTCTTTCTTGACATTGTCCTCCTCATCTACTACCGGCTTTTATTTTTTTCTTTTTGGTTGTAAATGCATTCTAAAATAGTTTTTTTATCATTGGATACAATCTAATTTGTTGAGTTAATTTTTTCATAAACTTAGAAACTTTCGTATTCAATTGTTATTTAACTAAATAACTTATTAATTAGTGTTCAGTTAATTTGGAAGGCCAAACTAAATTTAGTTGTTACTTATCATTGCCACCATCCATGCAATTGCTAAATAAATCTCAAATTTATTTCAACAAATTTTTTTACACAAACATATATATACACACACATTGTAGTCATCATCCCTATCTTTTGTTGTTTCTTCTTTTTTTGTTTGTCTATTTTTGCTTATTGTTTTTCTTCGTAACTTTTCTCCTGATTAAGTGATTGACAAAATAAAAATTTAATATTCTTTCTATATTCTGGTTTCCTTCTGCTACGGGCTTGCTTGTAACATCTGAAAGAAAACCATTGGTTATGGACGTTATGTACTGGTACATTCATGATTATGCATCTGGCGTTCTTTTTTTCATTGACTAAAATGGTATCCTTTTTATCTTCAGCATAGGAAGCGGGAATATAGATACATCCACAGTGGTGAAAGCCCAATGAACATGCTCATATTCGTGGAGCTTCGGGTCCGTAACTTAATCTAGAAAAAATATAGGTTTTCTGCATAATATTTTTCTGACTAATGTTGTATCTACTATCTACCTGTAACATACTATATCATTTCTTTTGTTTTAAGCAAATTTTCTACGTTGGTTCTTCGTGGAACAAACCCAAAACCTTTTTATAGGAGAAGTGAGCCGAATCAGAAGAGACAAAGAGTCAGAATTAGAAAATGTTGTGAAGCTTATTCATTTCTAGGTATCTGTCCAGGAAAACACGGCGTCATCTCTTCTCTCCCGCAATTGTTTTTTTTTTTTAATTTTGCATTTGTTAAGAAACTATCAAATTCAATTATATCCCCCTAATCAAAAAACTTCTGAACTCATGTTAGAATCTTAGATAATTCTTTTATATATAACCAATCTATAGTTCAAATGTTTAAGGAAAATTTAAATATTTTAACTAAATTGACTTAAAGTTTACAAAAATAAAAGAATTTAATTTAATTATTTTTGTGTATAATTCTTTTTTTCTGTACTGGAGGTACTTAAACTAACTTTTGAGTAGAGGATCAACATCGGAGAAAGAATTTACCTATCACAATGAATCCAATCCTCTTGAAGAACTTTAAAATTTACAAAATTAATGACAATTATTAGGAGCCCACACAAACATGGTTGGATGGCTTTTATATCATTCCCTCTTTGTTTCTACTCAAGCTCATAATTCTTCATTTTTTATTTGACAGAAATCCATCAACTGCTTATCAAGTACTCTTAACTTAAAATCTAAGTAATTAACAAAAATATTCAAAACGATATTATGTGTTTATCAAGTGAAATTTAGAACTTTTCTTTTCCTCTCTTCAGAACTCCCACCTTAACTCGCATCATCTTTGAGTTTAGTTTCATACTTGAGATAGTAACTTCATCATCTCCTTGGACCATTATCTTAGCTTTCTGGTAATAGATTATTTTAAAAGACTTATTCCTAGAGCATAAACCCCCGTTTCCAAGGGCCACACACTGCAGAAAGACCCGTTCATTTCACATAAACAGCCAAGAAGTCAAGATGAAACTATATGGGAAAAGTTCACCTTGTAATACAGTTTCTACAGCTGCATTAGGGATAGAAAGGCCCACTACTCTCGCTGATTGTCCGTCATAGTCTTTATGCGTATGACTCAAATTCTTTGTGGCTTTGACGGGCCTGCAAAACGGACCAGATACATTATAAGTTTCAAAAGAGAGGGTATTAGAGAAGTTTTGCAAAAGTCCTTTTTTATTTGATTTGAGAGAGCTTTCTCATTGGTTTCCCAAAAGATGAAAAATCTATACCTCATAGAACATGAACAATCTATATCTACACATGGAAAATGAGTGGTGAACTGAAAAATCAATAACTTACACACCGCATCGGGAAGAAGGTCCATGCTTAAGATCCCTGTTTTGCATACACGATCGGAAGAATGATGTCACCCACAACGTTTACTTCATGTATTCTTCTTCCAACTGTGCTTTACTCGCCCAGCTTGCCCAGCTTACACTTGGGTCCGTGCATACCCTGTAGTCAGATAGAATCTCAGATTATTATCAAACAACACTATATCAAATCGTTATGAGCGTTAGGGGTTAAACTTAAACTACACTTTGTTATTTATGTGCTAATCTATTTTCATGTCTGAGGAAAAGCGGTTCTGTATATATTCAAGACTTTATTATTGATTGATGAAGCATACCTTTTTAGATGAGACCAAGAAGTATCTTCGTGAGTGCGTTCCGAGCCTCTCAAAAATGGATCAGACGAAACCTTAACTCGCCTTCCTGTGGTCCAAATTTAACATCTCTGAAGAACACCATTTCATCAGTTTTGGCGGAGGGGACACCGGTTCCGCCGCTACGTTTGACCGGCACGTCAGAGCACACAACGGCCTTGCCGGTTGATTTCTTCGACATAGGATCGCCGGAGACAGCTTTGGCGGAAGAGAAACCGGTTTGGCCGGTACGTTTGATCGGCCCGGCGGAGGAGACACCGCTTTTTCCATTTGGTTTCTTCGATATGAGATCGCCGGAAGCAGGGGATTTCCTGTTGGAATCCATCGATTTGATCGGCTCGGCGGAGGAAACACCGTCCTTACCGTTTGGTTTCTTCGAGATAAGATCTCCGGAAACAGGGGATTTTCTGTTGGAATTCATCGGTTGAGAGAATATTTTTGTGTGTGATAAATCTGGGAAGAAGAAGAGTGTTATAAGGAGGGGGAAGGCGAAAGGAAGCCATAAATGAGATTTTCGGAAGATTCATTGCACAGAGATGGAGTAGGGATTGATCGACAAACCGTTGAAGAATTGGAAACGACGAAGATAGAGATTGTCGAAGAAAATCATCGACCCAGATTCGGCGTTTTAGGGATTCTCTTCGGTTGGGCTTATGGGCCAGATAATTCAATTCACGGATCACAAAAGAAAGAGCAGTCCAACACGTGTGACATGGCAAAAGTTTCTCAAGGTTGATCTATAGAGGAAGCATTGACATCAGCCCCAAATGATCAACGGTATTACATGACTCCTATATCAAATGGAGTGAAGAACAACATCAGTTTTAAATGTTAACCCTAATTATTTCTTGTAACAAACAAGAGATGTGTGTCATGTTAATATCTTATAACCAGGAAAGCTTACTTGTGTGAGAAGATTCTCGTGGTATCATATGATCAAAGCGTTAAACCTCTCACAAGATGCCATGTTCAGTTGCAGAATCATAGAGATTGTTTTGAAAAGACTTTAAGATCTAATAAGGTAAGAACTTCTCTCTTCTGTCTTTTATCTTCTCTCCTATTTTAAGAAAACTTCATAAACAGAGAAATAAAGACAAAATATATTTATTAACACCTATTTACAGATGGCATTATATCAAAAGTGCACACACTGATCTCATCTCAAATCGTAGAAACAGTCTGCAAAATCATCAGTTACACATCCAAGTATTATAATATGTTTTTCATGTTATAAAACCCAAAAAAAAAAGCAGCCTATATAAAATCGCCTGATGAAAACTTCCTACACCAAATCCCTCCTCAGCACCGGGGGCAACGTTACGACATCATAAGCTGCAGCTTGACGAACCATCGTCTCCACAAAACGCATAGTAGGCCGTGCAAGTACATTTGGGTCCATACACATCCTTGCAGCCTGAAACAATCTGTTTAAACCTTCAGCCGAAAACGTATTACCCAACGAAACATCAAGAACAATAGCCAAGTACTCTTCTCTCCTCCATACTGACATTAACTGCAAAAAAAAAAAAAATTCATATACTAACTTGCAGAACAAGAAACGTATAAAATTAAAAAAAAAAAAATCATTACCCATTCATTGATTTTCCTTGCACCAATAGGTCTGGCACGATCAAAAGCCTTCCTTCCAGTGAAAAGCGTAAGCAAGAAAACTCCATAGCTATAGACATCGGACTTGCTCGAAACCAAACCGGACTCTTCTGTTTCCGGTGCGATGCATCCCCGAGTTCCCTTGATAGGATCGATCTCGCTCTGCTTCTCAATGCCGTTCGCATCGTGAACCATTCTAGTCGCTAGTCCAAAATCGGTCAGCTTCGGCACGAAGTCCTCGTCGAGCAACACGTTAGCAACCTTGAGATCTCTGTGAACCGTCTTGAGATCCTCGTGTAGATAGATCAGAGCCTCAGCTACACCCAATGCGATGCTCATCCTCCTCTCCCAGTTCAAAACCGCACGTCCCTGTTGTTGTAAGCCCGGACCTGGCCTCGTGTCAGCTACAAACAAGGGTTTAACGTTTAAACAACAAAACTCAAACACAGAGAGATTCATTTAGGTTTCTTACCATAGAGGTGGTGGTCGAGAGAGCCTCTAGGCATGAACTGGTAGACGATGACACGGTCTTCGTCGGTGACACATTGTCCGAGGAGGTTGATCACGTTTGGGTGGTTAGCTCTGTGTAACGTTGTGATCTCTGCCTCGAACTCGGTTTTAGCCTCTTCGTTCTCTACCTTCTGAATCTTTGCAGCTCCGACCTAATTGAAAAGAAGAAACAAAAGTTACTACTTTTAGCACAAAGGAGAAGACGCTAGGGTTAAAGAAGTGGTTTAGACACCTGATTGAGTCTTGGTAAATTGCAGCGATAGACTTGACCGAAGTTGCCTTCGCCGAGCAAGTTAGTGTCCAGGAGGTTTTGAGTTCCGTCTAAGATCTCTTCCCATCGTAACGTGAAATAAGGAAGTCGAGGTGGGGATAACCGAGGAGTTTCTGCAAATGAGTTTACTTGAAGTTAAAGAAAGATAACAATAAACAAGAACCCTAATTCAATCGCTTGTGGGATTAGCGAATCAGATAGTTCCACAAGATCCAAACTTGGTTTCAGAAACAAGAACAACTCTAATCGATTACATGCGTAAACCCTAATTGCTGTGATTCAAAAACGAAGTAACTCCGAGAAACATATTGCTTGCGGCACAAGAAACCATAAAACGTCAGATTATTCCACAAGATCCAGACTCGTTTCAATAAACAAGAACAACTATAATCGATTACATGCATAATCCCTAACTGCTGCGATTCAAAACGGAGTAACTCTAAGAAACAGATTGCTTGCGGCACAAGAAACTAGAAAACAGCAGATTATTCCACAAGATCCACACTTGTTTCGAAAACAAGAACAACTCTAATACGATTACTTGTGTAAACCCTAATCGCTGTGATTCAAAACGAAGTAACTCTAAGAAACTGAGTGCTTGCGGCACAAGAAACCAGAAAACGAGATTGGTTCCACAAGATCGATACTTGTTTCAGTAAACAAGAACAACTCTAATACTCTCGTAAGAAACAGAGTGCTTGCGCCACAAGAAACCCTACTTTGAAAGACTGAAACAGAGAGAAAGCAAAAAAGGGAACCTGGAGGAAGACGATCGTCGGGGATCTCGAGATTGTTACGCCACGCGTTGTTGAGGAACTCGTTATCGCCAAATGGCCGTTGTGGATTTCCATCGTCGCCGCCCTCGCCGTTGTTGTTAGTTCCTCCCGATGCTTGTGGGTTTCGCGCTGCGCCTTGACCCGAGCTTTCTCCTTTGAAACAGCATAAGTACTTCTTCATCGTTGCGATCGACCTTTCTTGAGACTTTCTTTCTTCTTTCCGAGAAAGTACTTCTTCTTTCCGAGAAAGTGCTTTCCAGGAAAAGTTGCGGTTAAACAAAGAGGCTCTCTGCGAGAAGAGTAGAGAGCGAGAGCGAGTGGAGGGGATATATATATACGAGAGCAAATGCGTTTCTAATCGAGCGGCTCAATAAATCATTTTGAAAAAAAAAACAAGATTAGCAAAATTTAATAGTACACAAATTAGATTCATAGGGGAACTATTTGTTAACTCATTAATTATTAAAATATTAATCAAAATTACCGAGTAAATTATTGTTTGCACAAAACAAATACTATGCATTATACCCCCCCCCAAAAAAAAAGAAGCAAATACCATGCATGGCAACAATATGATTTTTTGTAGGAATACAAGATTTTAAACAAGACTACCTTCTTTTGCTAAACTAAACAAGACTACTTACCAACACACAAGGAAAATTCTCATAGCAATAACTTATGTATCAAGGCAATAAATTTTTTTATACTTTATCAAACAAAATGGGGGGAAGCAATTATTAAAATACATAATGAAAGAATCCAAAAGAGACTCTGTACAGATACAACGCTACTGTGTGAAACTTTCTTTTGTTCTTCATATCTTGGAAGTGACCTCTCTTCCTCTACCACTTTTGTTGTTCAACAGTGGTCACTCGTCACTGCTCGGACACTCATTTCCTGATTTAGAACCACTCCTACAAATGCATGGATCCATGTGAGTACATTACTAAATAAGTAAACGTTTTGTAAATCCATAGAAATGATAACTTCCATATCACACCAGAAATGATAACTCCAAATCTGTCACAGGTAAAGCCAGGGCCGGCCCTGGGCTAAAGCAGGTAAAACCCCTGGGCTAAAGCAGGTAAAATCCATGCTTTAGGCGCCAAGTTATATTATATATTTTAAGGGCAGCAGGATTATAAAAGTTTGTTGTGGTATAGTGGTTCAGAGTCTTACTTGTGAGTTACGCAGGTTAGGTTCGTTCCTCTTCTCCTTCGTTTTAGATTATAATTTTTTTTTATGATGGATTTAGTGTTGTTGGGCTTTAGGCGCCAAAATATGCCAGACCGGGTCTGGGTAAAGCTTACTTGCATTAGAAGCTTCAAGGGGTAAATATGATCAAGAGTGAAGTTGTTACGACCCTCAGGACTTGTAAAGTTTCAAAGTTATCCATCCCATTCAGTTAATTTAACAAAGTGATAATTAAAAACAAAGAAAAAAAGATTTAAGATCTAATAAAACCCAAAGGTAAGAACTTTTCTACTATTTTAAGAAAGTTTCATAACTGAGAAATGAAGGCAAAAAATCTCAAACATTGATAACACTTATTTACAAATGGCATTGTCTCAAAAGTACACAACACCCTGATCTCGTCTTAAATCTTAGAAAAGATTACAAACTCATATGCAGCGGTTATATATAATTACATGTTTCTGAAAACCAAAATGAGCCTGATAAAACTTCCTACATCGAATGCCTCCTCGTCAGCGTTGGACACGTTGGGACCTCAAAAACCGCAACGTCACTAACCATCGATTCCACAAAACGCATTTCAGGACGTGCAAGCAGTTGCGGATCGACACACATCAAGGCCGTCTGAAATAATTTGATTAAACCTTCACCCGGAAACCTATTACCCATCGCAGAATCAACAACCAGCGGAATGTTATCTCCTCTGCTACATACTATCTTTAACTGCAAAATCAAAATAACATTTAATTACTTGCGGAACAAGAAACATATAAAAACTAAGCCCTAAAGTTATGGAATCATACCCATTCAGTGAGCTTCTCTTTCCCAGAACCTCTCTTGGAATCAAAAGCTTTCCTTCCAGTGAAAAGCGTAAACAGGAACACTCCATAGCTGTAGACATCGTTCTTGCTCGAGACCAAACCTAACTCCTCTGTCTCCGGCGCGGTGCAACCCGGAGTTCCCTTGATCAGAGTGATCTCGCTCCTCTTCTCAACACCGTTCTCATCTTCAACGATGCAACTCGCTAACCCAAAATCAGTCAGCTTCGGCACAAACTTCTTGTCAAGCAAAACGTTCGAAACCTTGACGTCTCTGTGAACCATCTTCAGCTCCTCGTGTAGATAAACAAGAGCTTTAGCTACACCCACTGCGATCCTCAGCCTCATGGTCCAGCTCAAAACCTTGTACTCCTGTAGTAAGCCACGTCCACGACCTCGAAGTAGCCTCGTGTTTGCTACAAAACAAAAGAGGAAAGTTAGTGAAAACAAAAGTAGAAAGAATCAGTTAAGTCTAAAATGGGATTGTTTGTTTGTTTGTTTACGAAAGAGGTGGTGATCGAGAGAGCCTCGATGCATGAACTCGTAGACGATGACACGGTGGTCTTGGTGGAAACATTTGCCGAGAAGACTGATCACGTTTGGGTGATTAGCCGCGTGTAACGTTGTGATCTCTGCCAAGAACTCATGATGAGCCTCTTCGCTCTGATTCTTTTGAACCTTCGCAGCTCCGACCTGATAAGAAACAAAGATTTTTAGCAAATGGGTTTCGAGTTTTGGGACCGTAAAGGACAAGACTTTGATTTTTGTAACCTTGTCGAGTCTTGGTATGTCGCAGCGATAGACTTCACCGAAGTTTCCTCGGCCGAGATAGTTGATGTTCCGGAAGTTTAGGGTTCCTTGAAAGATCTCGCTCCATTTAATCTTAGGTCCAGGGTAAGGATCATGGGTCGAAGCTACAAAACGAATGAGTGACTAACACGTTAAAGAAAGAGAGGTAACAACTATGAACAAAAACCCTAGATCAAGTTCCAAAAAAACAAGAACAGAGCTCTACTACGGTGACTTGCAACGCAAGTTCAAGACTTTTGTGATTTTAAACGAAGTGTAACAACTCTAAAACAACGCTGAACAAGAACCCTAGATCAATCTTGCTACGCAAGTTAACGCTTGTTGTGATTCAAAACGAAGTAACAACCGTAAAAACAGAGTGTTTCAAGGAGGAGAAACAAGAAAGGAACCTTTAGCATCTTCGTAGGATTTCCAAAGGTTGCGCCAAGCAAGGTTAAGGCCTTCGTTATTGTCAAAGAGGTTTTCATCAAAGATGGCTTCGTTCTCGTCTTTGACACTTCTCGATGAGGCCTGTGGATCTTGCACTGGTTGCGATGATGATGGTTGCAATTGCACTGGTTGCAGAGGTTGCGTTTGTTCTTCCGCTTCTACTGCTCCACTTGAGCTTTCTCCTTTGTGACAACAGAAGAACTTTTTCATCGTAGCAATTTGGGGATGGAGAGGTATAACTTTCTTGAGAGTTTTCTTTAAACAAAAGAGACTCTCTGCGAGAAAACTAGAGAGAGCGGGTGAGAGGTTTGAGGATGAACACTTAAAATCTCTTCGAAGAGAATATATATAGGAGAGCTATATGTGTTCTAATTGAGCGGCTCTATGCATGGATCACTTTTTTTGAAAAAATATTCAGAAAATTAAATAATACACAAATTAGATTCATGAGAAAAAAAAAACATTTTAGCCTCAATTAATGCGAAACAAAAATTCTAATAAAATGAATAGTTTTAAACTTGTTATGACCTAACAAGTGATGTACTTCTTACTGATACACAATGGAATTCTCATGGCAAGAAATAATTTATTTATTTTAGAGTATTTCTCTAAAATAGCTAAATTTTTAGCTATTTTGGAACTATTTATGGGAATTTATTTTATTTTATTTTCATGGAAATAATCTTTATAGACTATTACTATTATACAAAATGGAGAAAAATATACATACACAATAATTTCTGAATATTCAAACATAAACAAAGAATCCAAAAGGTCACTGAATAGACTTGTACAGATACAATGCCACTTTGTGAATCTCTCTTCTATACATTTCTGATTTCTGTTGGGTCAACTGTCGTCAATAATCGGACACTCATTTCCTGATTTAGAACCATCCCTCCTATACAAAGGCAATAGATCCATAAGAGTACATTACTAAATAAGGAAAATTTTTGTAAATCCAGAGACTTCTAGTAAGAGTGAAGAATCTTACTTGCACCGCTATTATTATATACGCGTGTCAGACAAAAAAAAAACCCGCTCCAGATTAATTTTACTTGCACCGCTATTATTATATATGCGTGTCACACAAGAAAAAAACAGCTTTAGATTAATCTTAGGTTCGACATTTCTTTCACAGTCTACGTCAAGAAGTTACTTTGAGAATGCAGGTGATCTGAGTGCCTCAAAACACTTCGGTGCTGTTAGTTTGTTCACCCAGGTGATCCATCCGGATAAAGATGCAAATCGATGATCGTTTCGTACATTATAATGGTACATCCAGACAGAAGCGGATCCAGAAAATAATTTAATATAGGGCACAATATATATGTGTATATATATATATATTAATTATAAATTAATTTATTCATTAAAATATATGTTTAGTTATATTATATTATATTTTCTAAAATTATATTATTTTTTTAAAAAATATTTATTTTAAACGAGTCATAAAAAAAAGATAAACATTTTTACAGTGCTAAAATATTTTTCAGTAATATTAAGAGAGTAGATATTATATATAATTTTATTATGACAACGTGTATTCATTTTAGTTGTTCTATTAGTTTAAGTGTTGAAAATTATAAATTTGATAAAAATAATTGTTAAAATAAAACTTAAATAAAGTAACTTAAAAAGGTAAAAATCATTATTAAAGAAAAGAAGAAAAGAAAATCATTTCTATTAAATAATAAAAAAATAGAGAAATGAACATTTTTTTTATGAAAAGGTGACTAAATATAACAAAGGGTGTAAAAAGAATCTAAAAACAAATACAAGCTCACACGGTTCGAACTTAAGTTACATGGGGCACCATCAACCATTTACTGCAGGAGAGCTGAGAAGCCTCATCTGTCTATAGCTTTCTACAAAATTATTTATAACTAGCCTGTGGCACGTGCCACACCTGCTGTAGACTTGGGTCCGCCCCTGCATCCAGATGGATCACCCAATTTTTAAAAACTCCTATCAAATTCTCACCTAAATAAAGGTGAGTTTTGATAGTTGCATATGGATGCAGATGCATCTAGTCCACTCCAAAATGATAAATAATAAAATATTTTTTTTATTTTAGCCGGACTCGTCCATGCCAAAAGCGTAAAACCGCACAAAAACCGAAAAATATACTTTTCCGCCAAAACCATAAAAACACACTTTGTCGCCAAAATCGCAAAAATACATTTTCTCGCCAAAACGAGAAAAATGCATTTTCTTGTTAAAACCGGAAAAATACATTTTCTCGGCGAAAACGCAATAACAAATATTTTCGTAAAAATCGCAAAAACACATTTTCCGCCAAAAATGGAAAACAAAATTTACCCGCCAAAACCGGAAAATCGCATTTTTCCGCCAAAACCGGAAAAAACACATTTTCCCGCCAAAACATATGTTTCCGCCGAAACCGCAAAAACGCATGTTCCCGCCAAAACCGTAAAACACATTTTTGCCGCCAAAAACGCGAAAACGCATGTTCCTGCCAAAACCGTAAAAAATGCATTGTTCCGCCAAAACCGCGAAAACAAACATTTTCCAGTCAAACCCGCAAAAACGCACTTTTTCGTCAAAAACACATTTTTCGCCAAAACCGCCAAAAGGTATTTCCCGCCAAAACCGTAAAAATGCAATTTTTCCGCCAAAACCGCAAAAACGTATTTTCCCGCCCAAACAAGAAAAATGCACTTTTTCGTCCAAACACATTTTTCCTCAAAAATCGAAAAATGGTTTTCCGCCAAACCGTAAAAATGCTATTTTTCCGAAAAAAAAATTAAAAAAATATATTTTAGTCATTTCATTAACAAGTCCACCTGGATGCAGATGCAAATTAAAAAAATAAAAAAGCAAACGAACATAGTTGCATTCAGATGATTCATTCAGATTATTCATCTGGATGCATAGACGAAATGAAGAAACGAACAACACCCAAATGTAGTATCTGGATAAGGCATCTAGATGGACCATCTAGATGCCTCTTCCAGATGTACAAACAAACAGTGGCGGAGCCAGAAAAAAATTTCACCGGGGGCAAAATATAAAACATAATTTTATTCAAATTATCCAAAAAATTATCCCAAAAAAATATAGCGTGTTATATAAATCCTATTGGAAATTTGTTGAAAGTTTACTTAAAATATTTACTGTTAAATATTTAGACAGACATGACCTGTGAAAATGAAGCTATAGCTTATGTTCAAAAAAATTTAATCTGTAGTCATTATTAATAATATCATATAAAATAAAATTAAAACAATTCTTATTAAACTGTTTATAATTTAAGCTTTAAAAGAAATTAAGCAAAAATGCATGTCTATTGAGTGATATTAGTAAACAATGAAAAAAAAATTTATTAGCCATTGTATTTAACGGACAACCCCAATTGTACGTAAAAATAATTAAATTAACTAAAACAGTGAACGAAAGAAAAAGTGACTGGGGCTAAATAATTATAATGAATGGGGAAAATATTAAATTGCCTTAACAATTTACATTAGGTGTAGTTATTTCATGGGGGGCATCTGCCCCCTCCACCTTCAACGTACATCCGCCCCTGCAAACGAACAGGGCCTTCGAGTACCGACTCTGTGATCTCCAGCCTCACTTGCCTTCGAATACTGACTCCGAGAGCTGAGTGGTTTGAGCTAAGAGTATGTCCAATGGGAAGTTCTCCACTTCTAAAAATATATATATAAGTGTATATATATAAATAATAATATTAAATAATGGATATTTTAAGTTACGAAGAATCCAACCCAAATTTCAAAAAGTAAAAACTTTCGGTTGGATTTTCAGTAATTTTAAAATATCAACAATTAAATACTATTATTTATATATATATTGTTAGAAAATGAAGATCTGAGTTAAGAACAAGAGAAAGAGAGATGAGAGAAAAGAGTAAAGAAGGAGAAACTTATTTCCTTAGATCTCAAAAGTGTCATTATATTACAATAGGTTATAAAGAGGAAGAAGGAAAAGATAACATTTTTACTCTAGAAACCAAACACCATTGGCTTATTAGGAAAGTTAAAATAAAATATCTATTTATTTTTACTGTAGCTCCGCGGATACTGTTCATTCTGGCAAGCCTTGCTGGCTTCTTCTTTTTATTTCTTCATGTCAATATATATATATACACATATATGTATTTTTAGAATTCGGAGATTAACTCCATATACCCCATACCCCCCCAAAAAAAATCCCCATTTATCCCTTTATTATAATATAAACCTCTTCATATTAAGGATGATGGACGATTTAGATGCTTGCAGATCATTTCCCTGGGGTCGTCTAACGTTTGAGGATGCAATAAAGGAGATTAAGCACGTGATGAACCATCTGAAGGGCGAAGTGAAAGAAAGAGGCATGCGCCTTTCCTGGTTTCATAATCCATTTAGAGGTAAAACATATAGTTTAGTAAATTTTTAGTTGTTATATAATTGAAATCTGACACTGTAATAATGGATGTACTAGGTTCTGGCTTTTGAGTGTATTCCGGATTTGGGGAAAACGTTTAGAATCTATTCAGACGACGCTAGTGAAGACTGTCCAAGGATATGCAAGAGCCGGTTTACAAAGTCCAGTCTTAGGGGTTATCCTTTGGAAGACATATATGCTGCGGTTGGAGACACAAAGGTACATGTATATAGTTATAGTAGAAGCTAGTAGAACATATAATTTAATTGATCTAACTTATTGTTTTATTTTCAGGTTATCAACAGTGTGTTAGTTCCAACTATTGATGAGAAAATTATGCTGGCTCGTATCATTGATGAGGAGCGAGAGTATGACCGTCAGGGCAGCCTAAGTGATACTTGGAACTACCGGTTAAATGTGAAGCAGAAGAATATTTGGTGGAAAGAGTTATATGAGTTAGATCAAGCTGCACGGGGAGTGTTGCCAAAAAAGAAAGACAAAGAAAATGTGACGTTTGCAGAAGGATCATCCTCTAATTCTGGTTTAGATTCGAGGTTGCAAGGTCTGGAAGAGAGGATTTTGGAGTTCATGGGAGAAGGATTTGTTGGACTTCACGTAACGGTGGAGACAAAGCTGGAGTCTCTAGGCTCAAGGATGAGTGATATTGAAAAAACCAGCGGCTTTTGAGAAGAAGGGCTAAGAAAATAGAAGACAGACTCTACTGAGAGTAAGAAGGAGCCGAGTCATGATGAAGACATAGATTTTCGACAGTGGGACTACGGTACATATGAAGAGAATGACAAAGCTAATGCTGAGCAAGAGGCTGAGAAAGATAAGGATAACATCGAGAATACTGAGCAAGAGGCTGACAGAAAAAATGAAAACAGTGATGAAGAAGAAGGTGAAGAGAAAGAGGCTGATGACAATGCTCAGCAAGAGGGTGAGAAAGAGAAGGAAAATATCGAGGCTGATGAGCAAGACAAGGAAGACAGTGAGAGTGAGAGTGAGAGTGAGACTGATAATCAAGCAGAGGTTGAAGGGAAAGATGATCAAGAAGAAGAAGTTGAAGGGAAGGAGTCTGAAACGAGGGAGCAAGAAAAGGAGAAAAGTGAGACTAATGAGGTGGAATCTTAGGCTCGGGAGGCAGAGATAGAAAAAGGAACTCTGACACCACCACGTGGAAATCAGACAGAGGGAACTCCCAAAGATGATCACAATGAGCTTCGGTTTGAGACGAACAGAACCGATGAAACTCCAACACCACCACGTGGGAATCAGACGGAGGGAACTCCCACACCACCACGTGGTAGGACTAAGGAAATGGCTGCGAGGAGACTAGTGACAAAGCCTATGGAGGAAGAAATTGTAAAAGGTGAGAAAGTTGTGGAAGAAGAGAAAAAAAAGGAAGAGGCTGTGGAAACAGAGAAAAAAAACAGGGAGAAAGTTGCGGAAGAAGAGAAAAAAGAGGAAGAGGTTGTGAAAGTTGTTGAAGAACAGACTGGGGAAATTGTCAAGGAACAGGCTGGGGAAATTGTTGAGGAATATACTGGGGAAGAAAAGCAAAGGTGGATCGTGGTCGGTTACAAGGAAGCACCGAGTTCTTGGATCATGTATAGGTGCAAGGAGAATGCCGCTGTTGCTGTACCTTAGAAGAGTGGCAGACCAAAGAGGAAATCATAGTGGGTGCAGACTCCTTTCACGGAGGAGAAGAAGCGTAAAACAAAGCCTTAGGCTTATATATTTAGGATTTTATGTTTAAAACTTGGTAGTAGAATGTTAAGTATTTTGGATGTTTAAAACTTGGAAGTATAATGCTTTTGAATGCTTAAATCTTGGTGTGTTGCAACAGGTTTGGAAAACTAAGTTTACATGTGGCACTATGCCCAAAAATGAGTAAGATGAATAACTAGATTTACTGAGTTTATTACGCCCAAAAAACACTAAAAAAGATATACCAAAAACTAGTAAACACATGTAAAACATTAAAATATATAAATATTATTAAAAAAAATTAAAAAATGCATTTCACATGTAAAACGTGCAGCCGTCATAAATATTTTAATATTATTTTTAACACTTAGTAATACCTATGGTAATCTTCAAGGTAGTAGTAATACCACCATACACATAGTAATACTTTGACAATTTTTACGTTTTTCTAGTAAATCCATTTCAAAAAAGAAGGTTTGGTAGTAGAACCAATGATTTTACCATATTATTATCGTCAAAGAAGACATTTACATAAATAATTTACCAGAAATATGTATTTTGTAAAATTCTATTTACTATATTGTTAACCATTCACATAATAACAATGAAAGTTAAGGAAGTTTTTTGGAAAACCGTTAAGATTTTCTTAAACTATTGAAAATAATTAACAAAAATAGTCTAATCTATATATTTATTATATACGCAGACTACGAATTGAAAATTATCATATAAAGATAGTCTAAATTACACATAACCTAGTGATATATATTGGTTTCGAATTGCACATAATAATACCAGTAAAACCTAGTAATCCAAATTGCACGTAATAATCCAGTAAAACGTAGTAATCCAAATTACACATAATAAAACAAGAAATCACTAGTAGTCTAGATTTCACATAATAAGCCCAGTAATCTCCAGTAAAACCTAGGTAGTACCTAAACCACTCCCACATTCAAAATACGACGCCATACCTTCTCCTCCCCCTCTGCCTCTTCCTCTGGCTCCTCTAGCTTCTCTAGCTCCCCCTCTGCCTCTTTTTTCTCTTCCACGGGATTCTCCTACTGATGAAAATCTTGTTTGTTGTGGTTTTCCTTTCTTCTTGTCAAAATCTGGAGGAAGTATTTTCTTTGCTTTAACATCTTCTGGTATAACCCAATCAGATATATGAGGAACATGATATATGGTCCTGTGATAAGCCAAATCCCATTGCTCCACTAAATAGTATTTTGAACAATACTTTGATAGATGGAGTTCCCTTCTCGCTGCCTTATACATGAATGTGGCAGCAGCCACTCCATGCACACAAGAGTATTTGTCTTTATCAAATTGCTCACAACTGCAAGTATTCCTAGCCATATCAACAGTATAAACCTTGCCATCAGTACCATGCACACTGTACTCAAGATGGAAGCTGTTTAATTCGTCAATTGTAAGAAACCCCGCATCAACACATATTTTAGACATTTCGGTTTTCAAAATAGGCACAAGCTTCAGTGTGTATGGTATTTCAGCTGCCTCCTTCCTATGGTTGTTAAACCATTTAGACATTTTCGCAATCATAACATCAAACATTGGTAGTAAGGTGTACTTTCTCGCTTCCTTAATAACACCATTAAAAGATTCTACTGAATTGGTGGTGTCAACATTGTACCTATCTCCTCTGAAGTAACATCTAGCCCACTTCTTCTCTTCAACACTTTTGTCAATATACGCTGCTGCACTAGGATACTTCCGGCGAAAAGCATGATAAAGGTAGTTGAACTCAGCCTCCGTAAAAGTGTGTGCGCATTCTCTAAACTTGAACGCACAAGTATCTTTGTTGTTATGGACGTGGGTTTTAACATTCTGAGACAAATGCCATATACAATACCCATGTTCGGCCTCAGGGAACACCAGACGTACTGACTTGATCAAGCTTTTATTTCTATCTGAAAGAAATACCAATCCCGGGACATCAAATATCACTGATTTCAACTGTTCCATAAACCATATCCAACTTTCATCATTCTCACCATCTGCTACACCAAACACAATTGGGTAGTGGTGATTATCAGGATCCTGAGCAGTCGCAACATGGAGAACTCCACCATAAACATTCTTGAGGTGTGTTCCATCCACAATGAGGACTTTCCTCATCGCACTGAACCCTTCTATGCTAGCTCCCATGGCAAAAAATAGATACTTAAATTTGTTGGCCTCATCCACTACCACACGAGTTATTGTGCCAATATTCGTCTGCTCCAGCATGTGCATATAACAATATAATAAAGTAAAACTCTCTCCTGGACTTCCTCGCACTTCATTAGCAGCTTCTCTTGTTCCTCTCCATGTTGAGGTGTATGATACATGCACACCAACCCTTCGATGAACCAAATCGATCAGAACTTTGGGAACTAGTGTGTCAAATGTACCAGGATAATCTTGAGCCAAAACAGATGCAACGATTTGTGATGTGCATTTCCTTCTATCAGGCAGTGTTCTTGTAGTAACAACATAACATGTATGATGCTTGATGTAACTTCTAACCGTCCAAAGATTTGTATTCATTAACTTTGCAACTCGCACAAACCACTTGCAGCCGTCTTTGGCTCCTCGGCATTTAACCACAAATCTCTTAGTATCCGACTTAGTTATAACAAACTCAAAACATTTCTGATGTGAAGCCGTCTGAATATGGACTTTTGCTTCCTCCTTGGTTCTAAATTCTTGACCTAAAACCAAAACTGTACCATCATCCTGTGGCTGATAGACAACTCAAGGTCTTACTTCTGTATCTTCAAGCACATGCTCATCTCTTTCCGTGAAATTCTCATGCATCTCAATGTCTCCGTGAAAAGTGAGCACACCACCAGTTGCATCATTCTCAGTACCATCTTCATCACCAGCCTCTCTATCAAGCAGTGATCTTGTAACGACAGAACATGTATGTTGCTTGATGTAACTTCTAACCGTCCAAATATCTGAATTCATTAACATTGCAACTCGCACAAACCACTCGCACAAACCACTCGCACCCATCTTTGGCTCCTCGACATTTAACCACAAATCTCTTAGTATCCGACTTAATTATATCAAATTCAAAAGATTTCTGATATGATGCCGTTTGAATAAGAACTTTTGCTGCCTCCTTGGTTATATATTCTTGACCTATAACCAAATCCATACCATCATCCCGTCTGTGATTAACACCATCATGCATCTCAATGTCTTCGTGAAAAGTGAGCACACCACCATTACCATCTTCATCACCAGCCTCTATAGTCTCTTTATCGGATATACCGACATAGACATCAGTTTCATCATTCTCAGTCCCATCTTCATCACCAGCCTCTATAGCCTCTCTGTCAGATATACCGACATAACCGTCAGTTTCATCATCCTCTTCTGAAAGTTGCACTTCTTCATTGATGATCTCCACACGTAGAACATTTATACACATCTCGTGATTTACTTGCAGTAGATAACAAAAAATGTCTTCATCATTCCAGATGTATGATGGCTTGTACGAATACAATACCATTGGATAGTAACTAATCTTCACTTGCACCTTAGCTTCATCTACCTTTATCTTTCTGCAAATACGCTCAACCAAACTAGACTAAGTGATCTCCTCCATTGATTTTCTCAACACAATCGTGTGAATTTCATCTTCTCCTTCACCATCTCCCGAGATACATTTTATTTGAGCCCCATCCTTCATATAGTATCCTCCATAATCAAAACATATAATTGTGCAATGCGGATTTTGCATTTTCTTGAAATAAAATAGAATATCATTAGAATTATCATTATCAAGATGCTTAGAATTAATTCTCACACTGTACAATTTTTTCTTACTAATTCTAATTTAATTCAGTACTATACATAGTAATACTAGAAATACTAGTAAGAAATATCAATTTAGTAATCCTAGTATTTCCAGTGAAACTTTTTTGCTTTAGTAAAACTAGTTATACCAGTAATACCCAGAACTTATCCTTGTCTAACTAATCCGCTTTTATGACGATATTGTTAGGATTTTACATTACCCATGATGTATAATTCATTTTAAATGAAATTACACACAGAAAATCATCAAAACACACATAATATATACCCAAAATCTATAAACACAGTTTTCAAAATCTTTTTTAATCTCTCGTAATTTTCATTGGATCTTTTTTTTTTACACTAGCCGAGATATACACTTGTTTTAATAACATTTCAGCAAAAATATTCATCAAAAGGACGTAAAAAAGTCCCAAAAGCCCTAAACACAGTTTTTGAAATCGTTTTTAATCTCTCAAATTTTCATCAAATCTTACTTTTTTAACGTTACCCATCATATACATGATATTTAAATGTAATATTACAAAAAAATTCATCGAAAACGAACCTGAATTCTCTGGTTTTGAGCTTCAAAAATTGCTTATGGAGGATGAGAGGAAGAGGGGTTGTACGATGAAGAAGAAGACATGTGGACCAGGAAAAATCTGAGTGGTTAATGTTGTTTTGTGGGCCATGTAGGTAGTTGAATTATGGTTGGTTTATTTAATTGGAGAAATAAATGAAATGCTAGTTTGGGGAGTGCAAAGATAAAATGGTCGGAAAAATAGAGAGAGGGCATTGAGAATTCATTTAAGGGGGCATGGGGGTATATAGAGTTAATCCCCTTAGAACTCTTAAGTGGAGAATTTTTCATTGGACATGTTCTAATTAAAACTCTAAGTCTTGCAATGCAAATTCCCTAATTTGATAGACGACCTTTCTTTCCTTACTTTTCTTTAATTTTCCAAAATAGTACAGATCACAAGCTGTTAGTGGCTAAATTTGAATTGAGACGAAAGCTCAAATTTCACCGATTTAGTTTACCCCATAACCTGAAACATCTGAGCCCGCATGAGATATCTATATAACAATTAATTCAACTTTTAAACTATCATATTTTCGAAGAGTGCGAAAAAAATGAAATTTCAGATAACTTTCTTTTTTCTGAAAAAAAAAGAAGATGATCTGATTAGTATAAATATATGACTACCAAACGTGGGAAAATGGATGTGCACGAATGGATGGATATTTCTTCCCTAACAAAATGAACACTTACCAGGACCTAGAGTACATACACGTGTTTCATGCGAGTTTTGGAGGGTTATATGCAATTGCAATGTTTCACACCGTTTAGGTAGGAATGCGTCTGGCTTGGGATGGATTATACACAATCATGTGGAGACGTTTCTTCATTGTGGTACGGGACACTATTTGAGTTACAATCTTAGAGTCGACTGTTCGAGTTACCTAGCTCTATGTCACAGACTGATTTCTTCACAGCAATCAGGACGTGCGGCCTTAGCAACTTTCACCCTTGTGGTTTGCTAAGTCAGTCTTTTGGACAAATCGATTAGTACTTAGAGAGAGAGAGTATGGACGTTTTTAGAGAGAGGTCAGAGCTTATGAAAGGGTTTTCTCATTAAAACTTGGTGAATGAATTTTACAATGAGGCTTTACCCCCTTATATACAAAATCACCTCCTCAACGGACGGCTCAGATTAAACCGATCTAACGGCTCATATGGTTTTCATCCTATGAAGTAACTTCACCATGAAGTACTTCCACCTTAAGCTACTCCCTTCCGAAGTATTCTACATACTTCTTATATTATTTTATGCTTAGATATTTTACAAAGACTTAAAGCTTAAGAAAATACTAAGTAAAGCGGGCTTGGGTCTTGTTTCAGTACGGTCCGATTCATGGTTGTTTTCATGGACGTTTTTGGGCTTCCAAAACGGGCCGTGACATCCTCCCCCACCTAAGCCGGTGACGCCCTCGTCGCCGTGTATGCCTTCAGTGCGTCCCAGAATTGCTACAAGTCCTCTTCCGGTTCCCATGTTGCTTCTGCTTCCGGCAGTCCCTTCCACTTGATGAGAAAATGGGTCTGTCTCAGGACTCCCCGCTTCCTCACTTCCTTGGACGCCAGCACCTCTTCGATCTCTTTGTCATAAGACTTAGTCACCACGGGTGGTGCTCGAGTCGAAACTCTTCGGGTTTGGTCGTCCTCATCAGCATGGTACGGTTTCAGCATGCTAACATGAAAGACCGGATGGATTTTAAGTGTATCCGGTAGGTCGAGTCGGTAGGAAACCTTTCCCACCTTCCCAAATATCTCGAACGGACCTTCGTACCTCCGGATCAAGCCTTTGTGTAGGCTCCGGAATGCCTTGAACTGTTGTGGAAGTAATTTCACAAGTACAAGGTCACCCACTGAGTACTCCGAAGGCCGTCTCTTCTCATCTTCCCATTTCTTCATCCGTTTTCGGGACTTCTCCAAACATGCTCGGGCAAGGTCAGCATGTTCTTCCCACTGCTTAGCCATTATGAACGCCCCGGGACTCTTCCCTTCAGTCCTTGGCGTGGCCAAGGTGTGCGGGGTCAATGGCTGCTGTCCCGTTGCAAGCTCGAACGGACCCC
The DNA here is from genome assembly GCF_020379485.1 of Brassica napus. Taxonomy (NCBI): domain Eukaryota; kingdom Viridiplantae; phylum Streptophyta; class Magnoliopsida; order Brassicales; family Brassicaceae; genus Brassica; species Brassica napus. The sequence goes on along the minus strand of NC_063445.1, from coordinate 6,049,895 downwards.
GTCCCGTCGCCTCGCTGCGTTGAAGATTGTATGAGAACTGAGCTAGGTCCAGCAACTTCGTCCAGTCCCGTTGGTTGGCGCTTACAAAGTGACGGAGATAACTTTCAAGCAAGGCATTCACCCTCTCGGTCTGCCCATCAGATTGCGGGTGAAAGCTTGTTGAGAAACTCAGTTCTGTCCCAAGCATTTTGAACAACTCTGTCCATAAACGCCCAGTGAATCGGGGATCCCGGTCACTTACAATTTTCCGAGGCAGTCCCCAAAGCTTTACCACGTTCTTAAAGAACGCCCTTGCTGCCTCTTTCGCAGTGCAGTCTCGATCACAAGCCACAAATGTACCATATTTAGAGAATCGATCCACAATCACCAGGATGGATACAAACCCTTCGGACTTAGGCAACGCACTGATAAAATCAAGCGAGACCGAGTCCCATGGTCGCTCCGGGATTGGTAGTGGCTGTAACAATCCCACGGACTGCTTGTTTTCCGACTTGTCTTGTTGGCAGACTAGACAAGTTTTCACATAAAGCTCCACGGTATCCCTCATCCGTGGCCAATAGTATCCAGCTTCGACAAGTACCATCGTTCCTTTCTGTCCCGGATGGCCCGCCCATCGCGTATTGTGGCACTCCCGAATGATATCTCGTCGAAGACTTTCCCACTTAGGCACATAAAGTCTTCGACCTTTGGTGTAGAGTAACCTGTCTTTTACCCAAAATCGATGTACCTTCCCCTCGTTGGATAGCTTCACCAGCTCCTTAGCGACTGGATCACGTTCCAGCCCCTCTCGGATTCGAGCCATAATAGTCCCCTCGACTTGGCTCATCGCTGCCAGCTCCGCCTTCCGACTTAGTGCATCGGCCACGACATTCACCTTTCCTGGCTTGTACTCCAAAGTGTAATCAAACTCAGCCAGGAAGTCTTGCCATCTTGCCTGTTTCGGGGACAGCTTCTTCTGAGTCTGGAAATAACTCGTCGCCACGTTGTCCGTCTTGACCGAGAAATGCGCCCCAAGAAGATAGTGTCTCCAAACTCGCAAGCAATGGACTATCGCGGTCATCTCCTTCTCTTGAACCGTGTACCGCCGTTCAGTTTCATTGAGCTTGCGTCTCTCAAAGGCAATTGGATGTCCATTTTGCATCAACACTCCCCCAATGGCAAAGTCGGAGGCATCCGTGTGTAACTCGAAAGGGAGACTGAAGTCAGGTAAGGCAAGGACGGGTTCCTGGCTTACCGCAGTCTTAAGTTCCTCGAAGGCTTCTTGGCAATGTCCGGACCAGTCCCATGTCTTCCCTTTCTTGAGAAGGTCCGTCAGTGGCGCCGCCTTCCTTGAATATCCCTCGATGAACCGACGATAGTAGTTGACTAGACCAAGGAAAGATCGCAACTCCATTACTTTGGTCGGGGCCTCCCACTCCATAATTGCTTTAACCTTCGGTTCATCCATCTTCAGCTTTCCATGGCCGATAACATGGCCAAGGAACTGAACTTCCTCGGTGGTAAAAGTACACTTCTCTCGCTTCACAAACAACTCATTCTTGCGGAGAACCCGGAATACGGTCCGCAAGTGCTCCACATGCTCCTCCATCGAGTTGCTGTAGATAACGATATCGTCCAAGTATGCCACCACAAACCGATCCAAGTAGGGCTGTAGGATCTGGTTCATCAGGGTGCAAAACGTGGCTGGGGCGTTCGTAAGACCGAATGGCATTACCAGCCACTCGAACGAACCATACCGCGTTATGCACGCAGTCTTCGGCTCATCCCCTTCCGCTATCCGGACTTGATAGTAACCCTTCTGCAAGTCCATCTTCGTATAGACTTTCGCCCCACCAAGTCTATCGAATAGGTCAGCAATCAGCAGGATGGGATAACGGTTCTTGATCGTTACCTTGTTAAGGGCCCGGTAGTCCACGCACATCCTCAATGAGCCATCATGCTTCTTTTGGAACAGAACCGGGGCCCCGTAAGGTGCCTTCGAGGGCCTTAGCTTCCCCGTCGATAACAACTCATCGAGTTGTTTCCGTAACTCCTCCAGCTTGGATGTAGCCATTCTATAAGGCGCCATAGATGGTGGTTTGGCTCCTGGCTCCAACTCGAACTGGTGGTCCACCGCCCTCCTCGGTGGAAGCTTCTCGGGCAACTTTGCCGGCATAACGTCCTGGTTCTCCTAAAGGACCATTTTGATGATTTGAGGGATGTATTCCACGTTATTGGGCTCATCTTCCACCTTCATCATGGCCAAAAACGTGGGTTCACCCTTCTTCACCCCCTTGGTGAGCTGCATCGCCGATAGTTGCCTCGTCCCATCGGTTTTTTCTTCCAAGGCCAGAATCATGCACGGTGATCCCTTCTCGAGAATGCAAACCGAGCTCAACGCAGGAATGGGTATGGCTGACACTTGTCTCATGAAGTCCATACCCAAGACTACCTTGAAATCGTCCATGGGAATGACTGAGAAGTTCACCGGACCGCTCCAGCTTCCCAGCTTCATCCTGACACCTCGAGCTATACCATTGACGGGTTGAGCCCTTGCGTTCACCGTCTTCATCAAACCGTCCTTCTTGGACCACTTGACACCAAGTCTCACAGCTTCGTCTATCGTCATGAAGTTGTGAGTGGCACCCGTATCCACCATCACTCGGGTCGGATTATCGTTGATCCGAGCTTCCACGTACATGAGCCCTTTGCTCGTCGGCTTCACTACCGGGTTAGCCTTCAGGGCGTTGAGAAGTTGCAACGACCCCATCTTTCCTGGCTCCTCTTCTGGAGTCTTGGTGTCCCGACTCTCCATGATTGCCGATAAAGACCCCATCTTCGGGCAGTCCTTCATTGCATGTGGCCCCTTGCACACAAAGCATCCTCCCTTCGGAACGAAGGACTTTTTTCTTGCCTCGAAGTCTTCCCGACGAGCACCCTTCTCAAAACTCCTTGAGTTGGATGGTTGGCCAGTATCCCGTCTCGCTCCCCCACCTTTGGCCACGCCCTGCTCCTTCTTCTTCTAGGACTCGGACGGACCAGAGGTACGGAAGTCAGTCAGTGACTCGGCCAACGCGATGGCTTCGTCCACCGTCTTGACTCCCCGACGCTGAAACTCTTGCTTGGCCCAAGATTGCAGTCCATCGGTGAAGTAGAACACAAGATCCTCCGTGGTCATGTTCGGAATCTGAAGCATGAGCGTTGTGAATTCCTTCACATAGTCCCAGATCGAGCCACGCTGTCGAAGTTCCCTCAACTTCTTGTGGGCCTCATATACGACGTTCTCCGGGTAGAACTGCCGCTTCAACTCTTTCTTGAAATCATCCCAAGTATCGATCCGGCATGTTCCTTGCTCGATCTCAGAATGTTTCCTTCGCCACCATAGCATGGCTGTGTCCGACAGGTAGGACGTCACGGTCTTCACCTTCGCATTCTCAGCCACCAAGTTGAGATTGTCGAAGTATATCTCCATTTGCCAAAGGAAATTCTCGACCTCCTTGGCATCCCGCACACCGTTGAACCGGTTTGGTTTCGGAAATTCAACCTTACCAATACTAGTTCCGCCAACGGCTTCAGCGTTCACGCTTGCCCTCTTGACCAGCGTGATGTCTTCCTCCATCGCAGTAAAGCGTGCCTTCATCCCCTCGATGTCATCACGCAAAGCGTGCATGGATCCCGTCACCAGCTCCTCGAGCCGAATGAACCGAGAGTCCAAGTCGGCAGCATTTTGCTTGACCTCCTCAAGCCCACCGAACACAACACTCTTCAGCTCAGTGACGGTATGCTCGACCCTTTCGAGCTTCTCACCAATCTCGCCCACAGCCACACCCAAAGCCTCACGAGAAACACTCTTTTCCCGCTGGGTGCCAGCACGTGTGGACGTAGCCTCCCGTCCGCGTTCCTCCACGCCGGAATGCGAGCTTGCCTCTTTTTGTTTATCTCCCTTAGTCATTTTCTTCACTCGGACAGAGTCTCCCCTTGTCTGGATCGTAACTCTGCTCTGATACAAACTGTCACGGACTGATTTCTTCACAACAATCAGGACATGCGGCCTTAGCAACTTTCACCCTTGTGGTTTGCTAAGTCAGCCTTTCGGACAAATCGATCAGCACTTAGAGAGAGAGTATGGACGTTTTTAGAGAGAGGTCAGAGCTTATGGAAGGGTTTTCTCATTAAAACTTGGTGAATGAATTTTACAATGAGGCTTTACCACCTTATATACAAAATCACCTCCTCAACGGACGGCTCAGATTAAATCGATCTAACGGCTCAGATGGTTTCCATCCTATGAAGTAACTTCACCATGAAGTACTTCCACCTTAAGCTACTTTCTTCCAAAGTATTCTACATACTTCTTATATTATTTTATGCTTAGATATTTTACAAAGACTTAAACCTTAAGAAAATACTAAGTAAAGCGGATTTGGGTCTTGTTTCGACCCGCTCCGATTCATGGTTGTTTTCATGGACGTTTTTGGCTTTCAAAACGGGCCGTGACATCTAGCTGCCCAGAATAGTTCGTGCTTGTATTTATTTGTGTCTTTGTTTCAAAGTAGCTACAGTATTCGAATTTGTGTTCCTCTCAGTCTAGGAGGAGAAATCTGTACCTCACATGATCAGAGATAGATCAAAAATGTCAATCAACATCCCACTCCATATATAATGTCGAATTTCATTTTATAACAAAAAGACTATAGTCATCAAAAGTAGTGAGTAGCCGCATTTTCATAGCTACTGTATCAATCTGAGCCAAGAACCTTATAATTAGGATCATACCAAATCCGTTTGTTAGGCTGCCTGCCCAACCTATGAATGAGATTTAGCTTCATTGTCATGGTATTCTCTTAGTATTAGTGAAGTTTTCATTTTCTTATAGCTAATTTTCTATATATCAAATTATCAATTAGTAAGTGACAAGTTCTGACTTTTGTTGCCTAATTGGGTTAAAACCAAACCGATCAGACTAAAACCAAGCCGAACTAAACTGAATCAAACTTACACTAAATCAATCAAACAAAAAATTAGTTAAAACAAAATTTAAATTAACCAAACCGAACCAAGTCCTAACAATACTCTCGTTCTCCTCAGATTTTTATAATGTGTACATTAGAACACCTTCAAAATCGTTGATAATGAACTTATGACTCATAATAGGGCATCAACAGAATGTATACACCATCGTACACTTACACATTCAAACTCACAAGGTTTTCATGATGAGAAAGGCAAATCATGGATGTCATCCCGATTTTTTTCGGTTTATATATATTCTAGCGAATTTGAATCCAAATGATAATACAGCAATACTACAGCAGATTACAAAGTTAGATGCTATATATTGGCTGTTAACTACAACCTTATTAGATATCAATACGGTTACTTGCATCAGTTGGATGCCATGTATCATTTTTGGTATTGTTTAAAAGAAATCATAAATATTCTTTAACTAGAACAAGTAAAACATTTTTTTTCAGTCAAATAACATAATCATATAGTAGCTCGTATCATTCTGTTTTGAGTTTCCCTTACCTTAAAACCGCTTATATATGTATATACGTGTCAGTTCCTTATACAAACTACATTTTGATCCAAACTGAAACTAATAATCGCACGAAAAGAATGGGCAACTTGTTCTTGCCGGGTCGCATCGCACTAAAAAAATACTATATTAGGTATGAAGAGCTTGCTACCAGAAAAAAAAAAATATTCTCCTTTAACGGGTAGGACTGCGTCCACGTCTTTCAATTCAACCTCATCTGCCTTATATGATTAAATATAGTTTTCAAAATGTGAATGATAATATATCTTACGAAAGTGACAACAAGTTAAGAAAAGAATATAACAACAGTGATTTTTTCTTTATGCTAAATAAATGGTACCATTTTCTAAACTTTTTAAAATTATAGTTAGAATCTAACTTCTGTAATTAAAATGCGATTTTAGAAGGTGACTCTAACATACGAATTTCACTTTTGAAACTTGGGCAAACGCAAATTATTTAAGTCATGATTATTTACACAATTTAAGATTTAAGATTTTAATTTTGGTTTTCAAAATTTATAGTTTTTGATTTTGGTATAGACGGTAGTAGAAAAAAAATAACGATTGCAGAACTTAGCTATGAAAAAGAAATGTTAGGTAGAAAATAAAGATTGGGTGGAAAAAATTCCGGGATTTGAGGAAAGTAAGAACGGACGAGGGCCGTCAGATCAGATAGACACATGAGGAAAGACGCAGAGCGTAGCTGAATGGCTGGGGTGTAATCTCTGTTGTACACGTGGCTGCATTATACTGGTTAAGATCATGATCTTCTCTGACATTCCACTTTTGTCAACCGGCTAAAGCCAGTCAAAATTTATCATTCGACGACACCTACCCCACTAATAATAATACTAACATTTAGAAAGAAAGAGAGATTCGTATGGACACAATCAAAATATATAAATTTGTTGAGGTCATTCTCATTTTTCACAGCTAAAACCTGAGTTCGAACCATTCCATGATTCCATCAATTTAATTAAGACGTAACGTTCACTGCTCTATATATTTTCATTATTTATGTAAAATAAACATTCTTCTAACTGCTTTTTGCACATTTACATAGCTACTTATAATTAATCTCCTAGTATATGAGTAGCTAAGCTTTGCAAAAGAAGAGCAATGATGTCATCTTACATTACCTTTTATGGATTACCCTCTTGAACCGTCTCATCTGCTTCATTGCTATAATCTCTTTGTTTCATATTTTGCTCACAAGCTAGAGTCAGCCAAGCCATAAAATTCGATGTGACTTAACTATATGTGTTTTTGTCTTCCATTTTCTTTTTGGTTTTGTCGTTTATATGCAATTAACTATTTCAAATCACATGTTCTTTACTTAATTCAACGATAATTTATCAAAGAAAATGACACACAATTGATGTACATGCAAAATTCTCTAAATTTGATAGATCTGAATTTACAATGCTTTGATATTTTGAAACAAAGCATATGATGAAGTTAAATAATGCTCTAAAGTGGATCATATTGTTTGTACTTGGTGATAAATCATGTTGTCTCATGGTCTTCTTCTTATAGTCCTTTTCTTTGGTGAGAGACATATCTGCAAATATAGGACCCGCCCATAAATGAATACAAATGCTTTGTCTTCAAAGTTGTAAATGAATAGATTCGTTTTTCTTCTTCTTTTTTTTTGGGATCTTTGTGATATCTACTTAATAATATAGAGTACATATCTTGGTTTAGTAAAGAAAAATCACATTCACGTACTCGTTTTCATGAATGCTTTAAAGTTTAACAGTCTTATTAATGTACTAATTATCATATACTTCAATTTCTTACATGAATTTGAATTTTACCATGTTTAAAAAGAAAAGACAAAACAAGTAGTACTAGCACGTTTGTACTTTCCCCAATGGAACCGGGAACCGACGTAACCGGTTGACCAATTGCCGAGAAAGATGGAGAGAATAATAATAAATAAATAATTTATATAAGTTCCTTTGTTGGCACTTGCCACAAACCAACCACAGCTTGCGTCCCATCATTCCCCGGCCGACGACGATAATCTCATTCGTCCGGCGAAGCTATTAGTCTCTCGTCTCTCGTCTCCTCTCTTTAAAATCCCCAGTGATCTAACTCTCAATCACTATGTCTCCGTCGTGATCGATCTTTCCTCATCTGTAAATTATCCTTAATAATCATCCGCAAATCCTGGCCGTCCATTTCAGAATCTGATGTTCCTGTCCTAATCTCATTTTCGATCTGGTCGGATTAGCGGGAGGGTTGTTAGAATCAATGTGTAAGAGAGGTTGAGGAGATAGTTGTTAGTTGACTTTTGAGAGTGATGATGCTGGATCTCAATCTCGACGTCGTGTCAACTCAGATGGATGAATCGGTGACTTCGAACTCTTCTGTAGTCAATGCCGAGGCGTCAAGCTGCATCGACGGCGAAGAGGAGCTCTGCTCCACACGCGCCGCGGTCAAGTTTCAGTTTGAAATACTGAAAGGAAGAGGTCGAGAAGAAGAAGATAGAACGACTAAGGAGTTTTTTCCTGTTGCGCAAAGTTCGAGGAGCTCCGTTGATATCTCCTTCCAGAGAGGGACACAAGGCGGAGACTTTGTACAGCCACCACCAGCACAGCCGGTGAAGAAAAGCAGGAGAGGGCCTAGGTCTAAGAGTTCTCAGTACAGAGGGGTCACTTTCTATAGGAGGACAGGCAGATGGGAATCTCATATCTGGTAAAATCTTAGTTCTGTCTGATTGATTATCTTCCTTGGATGAGTTGTTGATTTTCTGTTTGTCAATCTTCATGGTTGCAGGGATTGCGGTAAACAAGTTTATTTAGGTATGCTTTCTACTGAGCTGATGATCTCTGCTTTGCTCTTAACTCTTTAATAAAAGCTTAACTTTTTGAATATAATAGGTGGATTTGACACTGCTCATGCTGCAGCTAGGTAACACCTTTGGACCTTATGTTGTTTTTGTATGGTCTCAACTGCTTTGGAGTTTCAACATCTGGCTTGTGTAGGGCGTACGATCGAGCTGCTGTCAGGTTCAGGGGACTGGAGGCTGACATTAATTTCGTTATCAGCGATTATGAAGAGGATCTCAAGCAGGTTTTGATTGCACATGTAGAAAAGACATGCATTCTTTTGATGTGTTCTTATCTGGTTTTTTTTAACTTTTACAGATGGCGCATCTTTCCAAGGAGGAAGTTGTGCAAGTACTTCGGCGACAGAGCTCTGGTTTCTCCAGGAGCAATTCAAGATATCAAGGAGTTTCTTTGCAGAAGATTGGCGGGTGGAGGGGAACTCAAATGAAGCAGTTCAATGGAAACATGTAATCAATCAACTTCTCTCGGAATCTAACGTTTGGGATTCTAAACATGCTATGGTTTTTTTCTGAACGTGCTTGTCTAAAAAGAGTCAAGTGCCTGAGATAGAGAGTTGATTATATTTCGTTATATTAGTAGGATAACCTATTTGTGATTATGGTTATTAACTAGAGATTATTATGATGGCTCATATGATTATGGAATCAGGACGGTTGCTTCCTTAATCGAGCCTCATGCATCCCGGATCATTCCCGAGGCAGGTAAATGTAAAATCGATGCTTGTTAAACTGGTCACTGCTATGTGACAAGCTACTACTAACTTGTTAACGTGTTTTCTACTTTCCTCATATAGCTAACGTTAAGCTCGACCTCAGTTTGGGAATCTCTCTTTCACTGGGAGATGGTCCAAAGCAAAAAGATAAGACCCCTAACAGTATGGTATGTGGAAGTAACTCTGTCAACTGTTTGTTTGTCCATATCACATCGCAATCTGCAACTCAAAGCTACTCACCCATTAATCAGATCGTGCCTTCATGAGTTTTTTTTTTTTTGTCTTACAGATGGAGAACCACATGGCTGCAGCGACATGTGATAGTCCTTTCAATTTGTTAAAGAGGGGTTCAGACCACCTTATCAACCGCCATGTCCTCCATCCTTCTGCGTTCTTTTCACCCATGGTAAAAACACCATAGCCACACATCTCTTTTATGTCCAACTCGGTGAATAATATTGTGCACTAAAAGTTCATTTCTTGTCTCCAGGAAAGAACACCAGAGAAAGGTTTTATGTCGCCTCCTCCTCAAAGCTTCCTAACCAGGACATTGCAAGCGCAAGATCAGTTCAGTGGTGTAACCGCCACAACAGCTATTGCATCGCCACTGTACTCAAATGCAGCATCATCAGGATTCTCACCCTCAGCTACACCCCCACCTTCTTCCTCCTCCTTTGCTACTCTTCATCCTTCTCAGCCTTTCCTCAATCTAAATATGCCCGGTCTCTATGTCATCCACCCATCTGATTACACATCTCAGCAACACCACCACCATCTCATGAACCGATCACAACCACCACCATAAGCGTACTTGCTTCTTCTGAATTTGCCATTGTTTGTAACATAGAGTGAAGACTAATAACAAAACAGAAACCAAAATCTATATTCTCATATCACTATTATGTCTCTGAAATTAATATAATGGATAACCTTTGTTTTGTGTTCAAAAAAAAAAGAAGGATAACCTTTGTTCAAACAATGCAATCTATTTGTATGAAGATAATGACAGATGTTTCCCTTCTTGTAGACAAGAAAATATATTATTTTTGCTAGCCAAAACAATGATTAAGATTCAGAAACTACAAACTCGTACATGAAGCCAATACACACAACAAAGTCTTGATTTAACTAGAATACTTAAGACAAATAGATAGTAGCTAAACATTAACTCAACAAACCACAATAGTCTTGATTTGAACTTGACAACACAACAAGATAAGATAACCATAAACACTAGGTAACACTCGTATAAAATGAGCAAGTCTACTTGATAACGTGAAACTTGATAGTGTGAACCACATTGTTGTTACCCGCCTTCTTCAACTCGCATATCATTTTGTCCGTCGACCTCACACCATTCCTCCTGTAAACAGCTCCATACCCTTTGATAAACACACTGCCGTTCGTCTGAACCTTGATTTTCTTCGTCAGCTTCCCGAACTTCTTCACGAGTGGATCGATGATAGCTATACTCTCGGTCTCGGAGAAGGATAAGCCGTAGTCATTTATAACCTTAGATGGTATGCGCTGCAAATCATGAAAGAAACATCACAATAAAAACACATAAACTCAAAGATTGTAACAATTCATATTTTGTTTCTTACCAATTGGCTTATCTTCTTCGGATTGATCTTCACTCGAAAAAACGCGTTGCTGCGATCATCTAGATATCGTCTGTCATCATCATGGTTTGCCTCAGCATCATCATCAGAACCATCAAGCGCTACATCTTCATCACCAGCCGCAACACCATGATCATCATCTTCAGCACTAGCATCAGTATCGTCAGCACAACTGTAATCAGAATCCTCATCATCATCATCATCACTAAGAACCAAAACGTCATCAGCATTTTCGGTTTCTTGCACTGAAGTTGTTGTTCCGAGTCTTTTACACATGGTGAGAGGCTCGTAGATAGAGAAGTTGAAACACAGCGAGCCATCATCATCCAATTGAAACTCCAGTACGTTTCCAGTGGTCAGAGACTCGTCCTTCGCGATCCTCTTCCACCCGTTAACCAGCATGTATCTCTCAGGGTCGCCACCACATCTCCTCAACGTCATTTTCCAAATCTTCCCGTAAATACTTTTAAGCGTTACGTGTTTAGGCAGAGGCTTTGGTAAGAAGCTGTTGAAACAAACAGGCAACTCCTGCAAAATGCAATTACATGTCTCAACCAAACTAGAGATCTACAGTCAAACTTGTAAGAGAGAAAAAAAACAGAAACAGAGCGAAGAGAGAAGTCTTGTTTTTTACCAAATCATCTCCTGATATACCAGGCATGTACACTCTGAAGAACTTTGTAACACAATCATTCTCAGGAGTAACTGTTACAAAGAACGAAAACCATAATACATCAATTTCTTGAAGAAGAAGAATCAGGAACAGAGGAAGGAGGAGAAAGGAGAAACCTAGCTTCATAGTTGTCACCGTCTTGTTGATTGTAGCCGCAACCTGAAAACCCTAGTCCTGAGAGATAAAGTGAAACTAGTCTTGGAACACTTATGACCCTATCTCATTGTTTTGGTGAGAGGTTTTAGTCTTTTTGTGGCAAATTTTTTCAAAAACAGAGTATGTCTCTGTTTCTGTGCTTATTGCTTTAAACGGAATCACAGAGCATTAGTAGTAAGGAGACTCGTTATAGAGCCGAAGAATCGCTAAGGCCCAACAAAAACGATAAATGGGCCTGAATGTGTGGAAAGGAAAATGGCTGGTTCTAAAAGAGAAGCTAAGATACAGCATTGTTCAAAGAAGAAGAGTTGATGCAGCTACAATGGCTCTACATAATTTTATCAGGCTATCAAATTTAGGAGATATTGATTTTGATTCGTACTATTCAACTGGTGATGTACTAACTGAAGACTCTGATTTAAATGAAGACGAAGAACATAATAACACTCATGTGCACCTATATGAAAGGCATTTGTTAAGTGTGACATACAACAATTGGTTCATTAAGCTTAACCAGTGATTAGGTTAAGTGATATGTTGGTACGAGAAGGAAGGAGGAGATAACCGGTTGGTTATTAGATCTAACTGATTCGGCGTCTACCTGTTTAGTCTACTTAAGTGACTGAAGAAGCGCAGCTCATCGTCATCAGAAAGAGAAGAAAGAAACACTCGGAGATTCAGAGAGGGAAGAAGAAGATAGGATCTTCGAGATTAGGATTGGCTTGATTCTAAGTCTCGTGTACTGATCCTTGTACATTTCTCTATTCGAGCTTATAGTGGAGTGTTTGCTTGTGCCGTCAAGCACCCAGACGTAGAGATCTCACATCGATACTCGAACTGGGAAAAAAGGCTTGTGTGTTCTTTACTTTCTTCGTTATTCATTCTTGTTTGCGAGAGAGTGAGATCGAGTGAACCTCAAGATACAAACGAGTGCGAGCGAGAGTTCGAGGCGATTACGAAAGATCGAGATCGATTGAATCACAACAAAGTGGTATCAGAGCCCAGGTCATTGGGGGAATGATGAAGGAATTGCTGGCGAAGGTCAAGATCGCATGTTTCAACGGTCAAGGAGATTTCTCGATGTGGAAGAAACGGATGATGGCTCATCTCTCCATTCTTGGCCTCAAGGATGGACTGATTGAAGTTCCGATGACTTCTGGATCAGAAATTGAGATGAAGAAAGGCGAGGCAGAGGAAGACTTCAAGGAGCGGATGAAGAAGCTCGAGCTAGAGAAGTCGGAAAGAGCAGAGAAGGCGATGAACATGATCATCCTGAATCTTGGAGATCATGTGCTGAGGAAGCTAGAAGAATATACAACGGCGGCGACGATTTGGTCTGCACTCGAAAGGTTGTATAATTCAAAAACTCTGTCAAATAGAATTCATCTTCAACACAAGTTCTATACATTCAAGATGCAAGAGTCTAAGTCAATAGATGAGAATATAGACGATTTCTTGAAACTTGTTTTCGGGTTAAGCAGTGTAAATGTTTCTGTTTCAGAGGAAGTTCAAGCCATACTGTTGCTGAGCTCACTCCCGTCACAGTACAACCAGCTTAAGGAGACACTGAAGTATGGAAGGGATACACTGACGATTGAAGATGTTACCAATGCTGCAAAGTCTAAGGAGATTGAACTCAAGGAAGTAAAGGAGTCAAGTACATCTCAAAGACCCGGTGATGCCTACATTGCTCGTGGTAGACCAGACAAAAAGGAGACCTACAGAGGAAGAGGCTCCAACAACAAGTCAAGATCGAGATCCAGATCAAAGGTGACTTGCTGGTATTGCAAAAAGGAAGGTCATATGAAGAAAGACTGCTTCTCCAGAAAGAAAAGAATGGAGAGCGAGGGAGACGGTGAGGCAGCAGTGATGGTAGACAAAATGCTTGAAGTTGATGCGTTGTCTATCTCGGATCAACACCCTAGGGACAGATGGGTAATAGACCCTGGATGTTCATATCATATGACGTCCAGGAGAGAATGGTTCAGTGACTTTCGAGATTTCACGGGAGGGCAAGTATTACTGGCAGATGATAGAGCCGTATTTGTTCAAGGAATAGGCACTATCATGATCAACACCAATGGAGGAACAGTCAACAAGCTTGCTAATGTCAGGTATGTCCCTAATCTCAAGAGAAACTTGATTTCTGTTAGCTCTCTTTATATGCAGGGATTTAGACAAGAGGGTGGAGAAGGAAAGACGAGTTTCTTCAAGAAGGGCAAGTTGGCTCTTCGAAGACTACTGTGTGGAAGCTTGTACTTGCTGGATGGAGAGACCATCACACCGCCTGCATATGTAGCTGCAAGTAAAGACGATACTGTGCTATGGCATTTCAGACTAGCTCATACGAGTGTGAAGAACCTCAAGATACTTGCTGAAAAAGGGATTCTAGACAAGAAGAAAATTTCAGAGATGGACTTCTGTGAAAGCTGTATCATGGGAAAGAACAAACGCCTGAGTTTCAACGTGGGTAAGCACAACAGTGAGGATGTCCTCAGGTACGTGCACGCTGATCTCTGGGGCTCTCCCCATGTTCAGTTCTCCATCTCTACGAAGCAGTATTTTTTATCGATTATAGATGATCATACTAGGAAGGTTTGGATTTATTTCCTAGCAACAAAGGATGAAGCTTTTAGCAAGTTTTGTGAGTGGAAGAACTTAGTTGAGAATCAGGTAGATAGGAAAGTAAAATGTCTTAGAACTGATAATGGCTTAGAATTTTCTAACTCTGCATTTGATGGTTTTTGTAAGAAATTTGGTGTAGAGAGACACAAGACTTGTTCATACACCCCGCAGCAGAACGGAGTTGCAGAGCGTATGAACATAACGATAATGGAAAAGGTGAGATGTCTACTGAGTGAATCAGGTCTTGAGGAGAAGTTCTGGGCAGAGGCTACAGCAACTTCAGTTTACCTCATAAACAGGACACCGTCATCTGCGAACGACTTCAACATACCTGAAGAATTGTGGCTCGGTAAAACACCGGGGTATGGTCATCTACGGAGGTTCGGTTTAATTTTCTACATAAACCTTGATCAGGGAAAGCTGAAGCCACGGGCGTTAAAGGGAGTTTTCATCGGGTATCAACCGGAGTCAAGGGATGTAAGGTCTGGCTACTTGAGGAGCAAAAGTGTGTGATCAGTAGGAACGTTGTATTCAGAGAGAAACAACTCTTCAAGGATATAGATCAAGGAAAAGTAAAAGAGATTGCAGTGGATCAAGAGAAGCCGGGAGAGACTGTCAAAAGCTCAACAGAGGTTGGAGAAACATCGAAGACAGTCTCAGAGGATCAGGAAGAAGGTGGAGCTGCACAAACAGAGTTAGAAGTTGAAGGAGAGACAACAGTGGAGTCAGAGGATTTGAGTAACTACCAGTTGGCAAGAGACAGAACTCGAAGGGAAATTGTGAAGCCAGCACGATACACTGAAGATTCAGCTGTTGCTTTCGCGTTGTCAGTGGCAGAAGAGATTGACTGCGAAGAACCTGCGAACTACGAGGAAGCGTTGAGTAGTCAAGAATGGGAAAAATGGGATGCAGCAATGGATGATGAGTACGGCTCACTTGAAAAGAACAAAATGTGGAATTTGGTTGACTTACCAAAGGACAAGAAAGCGATAGGGTGTAAATGGTTATATAAGAAGAAACCAGGAATACCCGGAGTGGAGCCACCATGACACAAGGCAAGGCTTGTAGCTAAGGGTTATTCCCGAAAGGAGGGAGTAGACTAACAAGAGATATTTGCTCCAGTGGTGAAGCACGTTTCCATTATCCTTGGCTAGAGAGGCAGGAGTTGAGAAAGCAAAACACCACGTAAATGCCATCATAGATGATGATTTCTGGCAAGTGGTGAAGCATGAGAAGCTTGGAGAAGGAGACTTCGAAGTTGAAAGCTCCATGAGTCTCGGCGGATCACTTTGGTGTCGACCGATGTCAATGGATGCACATCGCTCGACAGACCATGACAAAGATCGATCAACGGATTACTCTAACCATCGATCGACGTCATCTGCTAAATTGACTGCGGAATGTAACGTAGTTCGGATCATGACTCATGAGGAATTCGCAGAAAAACATCCTCACCCACCCTACCCTTTCTACGTCAAAATCGATCGACGGCATGAGCCAGCAATCGACCGACAGAGAGAGACTGATATCGATCGACCTCCCTCACCTCCCATCGATCGACGAGCACCTCTCACCTACCGAGTGCGATTACCATCTATTGATAGTGACCGAATCAACGCACTCAGACCACCACCTAAACCTTTAGCAAACCAACCAGAACCTACAACCAACCCTTCATACACTACACCAGAGCCTACGAAAGTTGATGAGGCAACTGAAGGAAGAATGTTAAGGAAAAGAAAGGAGAATATTCCTAAGAACCTTAAGAGGGAAGCTAATGAGAAGGAGATGGATGGTTTCACTAAGAGAGTCCTCAGAATCCCAGTGGAGAAACCTTTTGATGAAGTTTATTACACAAACCGGTTGTGGATGTTCTTCAGAGAGACTAAGGAGACTGAGGAGAACATTAGGAGAATGTTTCATCATGTCAGAGAAAGGATGAAACTAAGGATCAGATTGAAGAAGAAGAGTGATCCTGGGAAGTTCGCAATACCATGTGTGTTGAAGGGTATTGAATTTCCCCATGCACTTTGTGACACAGGAGCATCAGTCAGCATACTACCTAGGGTTATGGCAGACCAGCTGGGTCTGAAAATAGAGCCTTCATCAGAATCTTTCACCTTCGTGGACCTTTCAGAAAGAAGCTCAGGAGGCATCATAAGAGACCTTGAGGTACATATTGGTAATGCTCTTGTCCTAGTAGATTTTCATGTCCTGGACATCAAGCTTAACTGGAACTCTTCACTTCTGCTTGGAAGAGCTTTCCTGGCTACAGTAGGAGTTGTATGTGACATGAACCAACAGATTGTGTCTGACACTGATAAATCCAGACGTCCACTATGACCTAGTTCGAATTGGGAGACAACAGGTCAACCTCGTGGAGCTTGGAAATGATCTTGGCTACATTGCAGCATGCCATTGTGGAGCAG
This sequence comes from Brassica napus, assembly GCF_020379485.1. NCBI lineage: Eukaryota > Viridiplantae > Streptophyta > Magnoliopsida > Brassicales > Brassicaceae > Brassica > Brassica napus. Next base: position 6,033,303 of record NC_063445.1, on the reverse strand, counting down.
AGTACGAAACAGAGTACTCTGAATCGATCGACACTCACACTGCACCATCAATCGATTCCAATGACTCATCGACGACCGATGAACACTATCCCACGTTGCTCGACGGGAAGCATCAGGTAGACCACTTCACATTACCAGATCAGTTTTATCCAGACTTTGCCTTTCAACAACCCAATAAAAAAAGACGTGATGACTATTCCATAGGCAGTTGGGCAGACAGTGGATTCCATGAAAGTTTTGCAGTAGGACTGTAATTCCTTCACCCAATGAGGATCCTACTGAGGAGTATGATGAGGATTACTGGAAAGAAAGAGCTATAGAGATTGCTATGCAGGATGAAAGATATTCAAGACATTCCTTCAACAACACGTCTCCACCATCGATCGATAGAGTCTACTCAGCATCGGTCGATACCCACCCTCATCCAGCAAAACAATCTTATGCATCGATCGATACCACACCAGGTACATCGATCGATATTAAAGCCGCCGCCTTTGAAAAGGAAAAAGGGAATATTCCAATTCCAAGTAGGTTTACCAATACCTATATAAGGAGTTTTGCACCTCAGATTACTTCTCACGACACCATAGCAGAAAAGATGAATGCTCCCACAAACAAATCAGAAGGAACATCAAGGAAGAGGATTCGATCCAAAAATCCTAATTCAACAGACAAATGTCTACCATCGATGGATACCCCAGTATCAACATCGATCGATTCTCATTCTAAACCTAAACTTTCTTTATTTACTACGAAGAATATGAGTATTGATTACGGTTTTCTAACTCCTGATGAATTTGGTATTTTCAGGGACCCAGGTGGCCATGCAAGAGCAATGGATGGGAGAATTCTACAAGTATCCAGAGAGGACATAGCAGATATTCTTCAGTTGGCCAATGGACCAGACAACTTGTTTATGCAGCAACGCAACATTCCAGACAACATCCCAGCTGTTCCAGACGAACATCCAAGGGCCGACACAACAGAAATTGGTTCACACCAATCGTGCCAACCAGTAGGCCAAACATCGATCGACAAGGATGCTCTTACATCGTTCGACAGGGCACCTTCACCATCGATCGACAGACGTTACGAATGTGGATGTCGCGCTTATGACATCTATGGAGCCAGAAAGTTCAGATGGGAACAGAAGGACGAATATGGTGTCTACAGAGATGAGTCTGGATATGCAAGGAGCGTAGCTGGTGAGATGATCCCTGTTACCAAGGACAACATCAGAAAAATTCTGGATAGAGCATTCCTATTTGAGGAGAGTCACATATGTCTTCTAGAACATGCCACTTCTTTTTTCACACCTACAAAACTGGCACCAGAGATCTACACCAAGGATGAGATTAATGAGATGGTGACTGGTATTTGTGGAGCTCAGGAAAAACTAGGAGATGAACTCAAGACATTGGTAGATGACACTTATCAACCTTTGGACAGAGGTTACAATGAACTTTTCAGAAGTATGGCAGAGATAAGGACAGAGATTGAGAGTATGCAGCACATTCTTGAGAAATAAGCTACGACATCCCCATCGATCGACGCAACCAAAGCAACATCGATCGACGTCAAGCCACAAACATCCCAAATTCCTGCAGGACCGGAAAGTTTGGCAGAGAAGAAGGATGAATGGGAGATCGCATACATCAACACGAAGATTAACGACGTATACAACCCTCTCAACAACAACGTGAACTGGTTAAGCACGAGAATTGATATGCTACAGCAAGATTTGGACACCATTCGCAAGAAGGACCAACAACCAGCCACATCGATCGATACCTGCACCATCACATCGATCGACAGCAAGTTCGCAGCCATGTAAGATAGGTTATAAACATACGAGGATATGCACGACCGTTTCACCTCACCTATCATGCGATACTTGGACACGTTAGTCTACACAAATGATGAATGTCCAGAGGGACATTGGCACGCTTAATGATCAACATGATTTTCAGGAAGAATGTTCAACATCGATCGATAGGTTCCGCAGGGCATCGCTCGACGTCAAGAAACCCCACAGAACATCTTCCCTACACAGCAGCAGAAGTTGATCAGATCACATCAAAGCTTTACACAGCTATAGACACCATGGAGGACCGGTTTGAGAAGCGGTGTGATGACATCTACTTTCCATTCGACGTCAGACTCAGTGGACTGGATAGCCATGCAGAGTGGTTACAGAAGGAAGTCAAAGCCATTCAGAGGCAATTCACATCTCAACACCAGATATCAGCATCGATCGACAGTAAGGCACCAGCATCGACCGATAAACACTTGGTCGCATCGATCGATACCACGTCTACACCAGACGCCGAGCAGCTGATACAAAACAAAATGGAGTCAATGCATGAGGAACTAAACGAGCTATCAGCATACGCCTACGACAAGATAGGATGGCATCAGTTCAGCATTGAAAACACCCAAGAAAGGCTACAGAACATCTCAAATGCAATACATAAGATGGATGAGAGATGGACCATAACTCCGACTGTGTTACACTGGGACAGTGTAATTTAAGTCTGGGGGGGAGGTTTACTGATATAATTTATTCTGATTCTTATAAACAGATTTTTAATAAATTATGCTTAGCTATGTGAAAGGGACTATGATCTTATTATTGATTTATACTTGAATGTCTAACCACTCTTTAGCACAATTCTAGATTTACTGATTGCAGATAGTACTAAAGATGCTAAAGTGGATCAACCTGTCCACTATACACACTTGCCTTGATTGTTTGAAGGAACCAAAGCTGACCTCCAATACTAAACCTGACATAATCGCTTGTCTTGGGGCTTGGTATACATGGGATCGGATTCTTTAGAAAAGTCTGGAAGGTAACGCCTTGTGTAGATTCATTTATCACATTTCCTCTCTCTATTCAACCCTAGAGTAGTTAGTTAGTTTTTATCTAAAAAAAAAAAAAAAAAATCTGAAATTTATTACTTAATTAGGACTTAGGACTTAGGACTTAGTTAGGAGGAATCTGAACAGGACTTGGTGGCTAAAACCATTAAGGCTTGATTCATAAAGATTCCAATAAAAGAATTCGAACGGGACTTGGAGGCGGCAATCTTCAAGGCTCGCTTCACAAAGAATTCTTGGATATAGGTCAAAAAGAAGTGAGCAGGGCTTGGTGGCAACCACCATTAAGTCTTGATTCATGGAAGCCTGTCTAATCTTGGTCACTGATCTTGCAATATTAGCAGAATTTGACTCAAGAGAAAAATTAGAGAGAGAAAGTTTAGGAACTAACTTTTACCTGCAGTTCCAGATACTTGTCTGAAAATCCTTGCATCCTGTGATCGATACTCCCAAGGTAGAGCATTCACTTTTATATTTATGCTAAGAAATGAGGTTAGTAGAGGAGAATGTCATACGGGATTTGCTGAGTTGTAGACTAGTTGAATTTGGTTGCTAAGATAGGATAATGCATAATGTGCTTTTGTGATTATGACTTTTTAGATGTGGTTTGCGAAATTGTAGAGGTGATGATTTCTGTGTTTTAAATTTATAAGTTCCTGCTATTTTCAAACCTCTTTCAGAGAGACTGTCTCTTTGTTTTGCTTGAGGACAAGCAAAAGGGTAAGTCTGGGGGAGTTGATATACCATGAATTTGACCCATTTTCATCCATGGTATATAAGTATTTTACTATCTATATATTATATATTCTATCCTATTAGGTATGTTTTCAGGTTCAGGAGCATCTTGGAGTAAAGTGATGATTATGGAGCATTTAGAAGCTTAAAAGAGATTTCATCTGAGCTGACCATTAGAGGTCGATACGAAGAAGAAGCAATCGTTCGACGCACATCCAGTGCCGTCGATCGATACAGAAGAGAAGCCTCGACGATTGAAGATTATGATCGATCGATGTACATCCTGTACCATCGATCGATGTCGAGGCGCGAAATGTGCGACTTGGTTCCAGCCGACTTTAAACCCAAGGCTTCACCAAATTACAAGATTACCCCTGACGAGTTTTTAACCTAATAGTTATATACTTTCCTAAGTGTTAGGAGGCAAGAGAGCTTTTGGCCACCATTGTATTCTTATTTTCAGCAGAGAGTTTTAGGAGAGAAAATCATAGAGAGATTTGTGATTGGAACTCCATTGATTCATCCATTCTATTCTATGCAGTTTTTATCTATATTTTTTGTCAAGAATTTCTTAGCTATGTCTGAGTAGTTCACTTGTTAGATTCAGGGTTCAAATAGGTTAGAGGGATTAGCCCCAACTATAGATTTGCTAAGTTGTGATATTCATTGATTGATTGTTCATTAATGATTGTTTTAGCCTTGCTAACTAGAACATGAACCTAAGAATTAGCATGAGTCAAGCATCCCTGACCATCATGTCTTGAATCTAATTTGTCATGCTAGGACTGCTAGAGAGATGCTAACCGCTGATCTAAGAGACTAGTGAGATAGCATCGATCGATATTGGCTTCTGACAATCGATCGATATTGCGAAAGGTGTATCGATCGATATCCCTATAGGATCATCGATCAACACTTTCTTGTAATCAAAAGACGACAGTTGAGATCCAAAATCTAGTTAGTTAACCAGTGAAACATTGCCATCGCTGATCACTGTGATTAAGGAGTTGAGCTCTAATATATCATGCATGCAACTGTTAGGCATCTAGATGATTATAATCTCCAACACCTGAATAGAAACCTTGCATCTAATATCTTTCAATAAGTTACACCCCCAATCATCTTGTTAGTCGAGCAAAAGACTTGCTCAATTAGGATTGCTATTTACTTTTAAACCATAAAACAACAACACTTAGAATTAATAATTCGACTAGATTTAATAGGTTCCCTAGCTCCTTGTGGATTCGATCCCTAAGTACTGCAACTGAATGTCTTATTTGAGAGAGTAATTCACTCCTTAGGATAATTTGAGTGGTATCACCTACTCATCGACGAGATACTTTATGCTGGAGCTACACCAAAAATGGACAATACACTACAAGAAAACAGGGGGATTCTGATGGCCGAAATCATCGGAAATTCGTCGGAATAGACCGATTCCGACGAATTTCTGACGAACCCGTCCGTCGGTATCGTTTCGTCGGGAAAAAAAAAATCGTCGGAATTTCGTCAGAACTTCCGACGACTTTCTGACGAATACCGAGAAACATCATTCTGACGAACTTCCGACGATATTATGATGCGGATACACGAGACCAGAGTTCATCGAAAAAACTACATACCGACGGAGAACGTTCCTCGGACACTTCCGACGTAGAGTGTTCCTCGGTGCATTCCGACGAACCTCGTTCGTCGGAATATACAGACGACCGTTGTCCGTCGGCAAATTCCAACGAACGAGGTTCGTCGGTAAATTCCGACGGATATATGTCCGTCGGTATATTCCGACGACCACTGTCCGTCGGTATATACCCATTTTTTTTCAAATTAATTTTGCATTTTTATACATTTTTTGATATCAATAAATTTAAAAAATCAGAAATTTAAAACTAATAATATTATAAAATTTAAATTCATAAAAACCGAAATAGGAAAAAAACATTCATAAAGTTTAAAATTCATACAAACCGAAATAAAAAAAAAACATTCCGAAAGTTTTAAAAAGCCGAAATAAACTAAGATGAACTCGAAGACATCAAACGATCTAGCTTCTGCATAATCTCGGTGTTGAACTTCTTCTGGGATGCCAACTCAGCAAGGATAGTGGCATTCTCCGAACGGATAGTGGCATTCTCGGAAAGGATAGTGGTGTTCTGCTCCTCCAATGCCCCAATCCGTTCATCTTTGTCATGTAGCTCCTCGAGAATCATGGGATCGGCATACGGAGCTTGTGAAGAAGATGCCGGATACGAAGAAGCACGACGGGCCAACCCAACTAAACGGCCTCCTTTCCTTTTAGGAACCGCCTACAAAAATATTTAAAGTAAGTAAATAGGGACAAGTAAGTAATCGACATTATTAAAAAAATATAATAATAAAAAAAATTACCTTTTCAACCATCTCATTTATTTGCAATAGAGACAGGTTGGTTGAAGCTCCCGTGGAGTCGCCGTCATCAGAGAGAGGCTGAGATTGGGAAACTATTTCAGCTTCCACCAAATCAACTACACCTTTGATCACGGGGTCCTGAATTTGACCCGTCGTCTTGTTAGTGTGAGCCACCTTAATGAGTTGTAGACGATCAACGGGATTACCGTCATTTGCTTCGATCTAAAAAAACCGCCATTATTAGCCAAGAAATATATAAAATATTTATTTAAAAAATATAAAGATAAATAATAATAAAAAACTTACAAGTTCATCCTCCTTAGTAGACATAGAGCAAGCGCCGAGGTTGTGCACATACATACCTTTCCCGCCACGATCGCTCTTCCGGTTCCTGGAGTTCCTAGAAGACGTCTCTGCAGTTTCTTCCTTCTCCCAATGAGCTATCAACTGCTCCCACACCGACCCGTTGATGAACCGTGGCTTCTTGTTCTTCTGCCAAACTGTCTTCCACGAGTTTATCTGCTTTGTGTAAGAGTCCATGGCCTTTTCGTTGAATTTCTTACGGACTGTTTCCGTAAGATCGGAGTGCCAGTTGAACTCTTGCTACAAAACAAACACAATTTAATAAGTAAATATATTTAAAAAAATGTTCAAACTTTAAAAAAATGAAGAGTTACTATACCGCGAACTGACGAAACCACAACTCTCGTTCGTCGGAAGGGATCACACTCCACTTTGGATATCCAAAACGGAGCATGGAGTACATCATCTGGTTGATGCTCCGGCTAATGCCATTTTTCTACTTGGTGAACCTTTAAAAAAAATACAAGTTAGCAAGTTAATTAAAGGAAAAAAAAAATGGTACAAATAAAAAAAATACTAACCAAGTGCTATGGCCTCGTCGTGGGTTGGTTTGGAGAAACGGGAGATGCTCTCGACCTGGTTGTTGAACCAATAGATGAACCGACATGACCCCCGGATCCTGTTGAGCAGCAGCGTGAGGGGCAGCGTGAGGGGCAGAGGGAGCTGGAGCGGGAATATATGCGGGAACCGAGTCATGAGACGATCCCGATGCATGGGAACTGCTCACCGAACTACGTCGAAGACGGGCTGCGGGGCGGGCTTCATCCTCGGCCCTAAAAAAAAAAAATTAACCCATCAAACATATTTTCAAATCATTTCTATTTTTAATGTTTTCATTTATATATTTTCAAAAGGTTTTATAAACGTTTTAAAAAAAACTATTAAACCTTTTATATATATATATATTATACAAAATTATAAAAAATTTATAAATATAGAAAAATGTTGTTAAAAATTTATAAATAAAGAAAAATGTTGTTAAATATTTATATTTTTTTTTAAAAAACGTTTTATTATACATAGTTTATTAGTGGAAACTTATAAAAAATTATAAAAAATTTTAAAATTTTTATTATACATGATTTACATATATATATATATATATGTATACAAAATTATAAAAAAATTATAAATATAGAAAAATGTTGTTAAATATTTTTAAAAAATTTTAAAAACGTTTTATTATATATATTTCATTACTGGAAACTTGAAAAACGTTTTTAAAAATAAAAAAAAACGTTTTAAAAAATCACAAAACATTTTTTAAAATCAAAAAACGTTTTTAAAAATAAAAAAATGTTCCAAAAAAAACTAAAACAACAATCCAAACAACAATCCTAACTTATATATCCTAAACTATCCATTCAATCCTAAAATTTTCAATCAAACAACCTAAAATCCGAGATCAACTTCCAAAACCCTAAACAATTGATAAAAAAGAAGGTTTGGGATGATTCTTACATGATTTGGGGTTTGGGGAAGAGATATGAGGGTGAGGAGAGGATTCGCCGGTGAAGAGAGGTGGAGAAAGGCCGGAATCGCCGGAGAGGGGGAGAAATCGCCGGAGTATTTTCGTTTTGTGAGAGAGAGGCCGCGGAGATAACGAAGAAGGAAGAAGAAGGGTTTTTTTTATATCCGAGGATTCCGACGGACACGGGTTCGTTGGTATTCCGTCGGTATAATTAAAATACACCAAATGCCGATTCGCGAAAATTTTCAAGCGGTTTGGTTCTCCCGGGCTAATTGAAATTCCGACGGAATGTGTCCGTCAGTATTTTCCGACAGACACATTCCGTCGGTATATTCCGACGGAATTCCGATGACTTAGTGTTTAGGGTGTTGATTTCAAGTTTCTAAATGCAAAATCCAAATCTTTGATAATATATATAGTATTTGCATAAAGATTTAACATAAAAATGTTTTATAACACGATTTTACACAACAACATTTTTTGTAGTGTAAGCTTATATAAATATGATTGTATAAGTATATAATGTTAAGATGAGATGTTATGAAAACAATGATATGCATACATAAATATTTTAATGAGTTGTTATATTTGAACGGTTGCGATCTAATACTATACTAAACACTTATTATGTGTTATTTTCATAGTTTTGGCATCTAAATTTATAGATTTTTATGATTGAAACTTTATAGAAAAACATGTCGTCGGTATTTTCCGACGAAATACCGACGACCTTTCCAATTTTCAATGAAACCCGTTGTCGTCGCTATGTCGTCGGTATATTGCGAGGGATTTCCGACGGACCATAAAAAAAAAAAAAAAAAAAAAACTAATCAGAATCTTCTGAATCTTCATCAAACTCCCCAACCTCGGCTTCCGGCTCTGAATGTACGACAGCATCATGTCCAAACACAGTCAAATTCTCAACGAGTTGAACATTTTCCAAATCTTCAACTGCCTGGGCGTTGCTGGTAGACTCTGGTTGCAATGGTTCATCATCATCAGAAGTTCCATCCACTCGTCCTCTTGGGTTGATTTGCGTTACAGTAACCCATGGATCGTCTCTGTACGTCACCCGAGGGTAACTGATGTAGCACACCTATACATATCAATTATACAAGTATTAGTAAAATATATAACATTAATTAATTATATTGGTAAAAAATTATGAATAGATTGACATACCTGATCAGCTTGCGAACCAAGAATGAAGGGATCATAATATTGAAGTTTCCGCCGCGAATGAACTGATGTAACACCAAACGCATCAATCTTCACTCCTCTATCTGGGGTGGTGTCATACCAATCACAATAGAATACTACACAACGCAATCCAACCATTCCAGGAAATTGGATTTCCAATATTTCTTTTATGTTGCCGTAGTAGACATCGTCACCAGAAGAAGATGAAACACCAGCATCATATGTTGTCTTAGAATGACCTTTCCTTGTGAATGCATATCCTCGCGTACAAAATTTAGGATATGATTTGACCACATAGTTTGGTCCCTGCACAAATTCGCGTATCCAATCATCGAACACAAGACCTCTGGCCAAACCATCATTCACCTATAAATTAAAAACATATATGATTGCAAAATTAATTAGTTTATATATATTAAATTTAAACTAATCATTTGCATAGGGTAATATGATATATGACTCACATAACTACGAAGCCACGCAGCAAATCCTTTATCTCTAAGTTGTCGAAGCTCATCTTCTGTTGCATGCCTGTGAGTCATACGCAACTCCGCCATATATACACTATATACAAAAATATTATCAATATGAAATAAAATTATTGAATATTAATCTAACAATAAATGAATAAATATTTTTACCTCTCATATTGTAGAACATCTTCACAGTTGGTGAGCAAATATGTTTGCAAATGAGCGTGCTCAGTGTCCGTAAGTCTCCGCTTCGTGAATTTTCCACTAAGTCGTCCTATTTCCTTGAACATGCTTGGGACAGTAACATGATATGTTGCTCTCTCCCCTCTATCATCATGCCGAGCAGGTCTTCGGTGTTTTGTATGCACTTCTGGTGGAAAATAATTTTCAGCAAAGATTGCAGTTTCTTCATTGATCACCTGTGCCACTATAGATCCTTCCACCCTGCTTTGATTTTTGACCATCTTCTTCAGATGATGCATATAACGCTCAAAAATATACATCCATCTGTACTGCACAGGACCACCAAGTTCCAATTCTCTTGCGAGATGAATAGCAAGATGTTCCATTACATCAAAGAATGATGGAGGAAATATCTTCTCAAGGTTGCACATGCTGACTGGTGCGTTTGTCTTCAAATTATTAATACCCTCTTCAGTCACTACTCTGCTGCATAAGTCGCGGAAGAAAACACTAATCCCTACATAGATAAAAGACATAATTTTCGTAAGTATTAAGTTTTTATAAGCATAATTGTTAAATATAAAAATAAATTAAATTGTAAAAATATAATATACCTGCAATTGCTTCATGAACATTACGTGGCAATAATGCTGAAAAAGCAAACGGAAGGAGGCGCTGCATAATTACATGACAATCATGACTCTTCAAGCCAGTAAACTTTCCTTCGCTTCTATCAACGCAGTTCCCCAAATTTGATGCATATCCGTCAGGAAATTTCACTTTATCTGTAATCCAATCAAAGAACTCTTCTTTTCTAGCACCATCTAGCCGATAAATGGGAAAAGGGGCCGTACCGTTCTCATCAACGTGAAGTTCAGAACGATCACAAATATCGACTAAATCCAACCTTGACTTCAAATTATCCTTCGTTTTACCTTGGATGTTAAGGACTGTGTTCATCAGATTATCGAAGAAGTTCTTCTCAATATGCATGACATCTAAATTATGCCGCAATAGATGACTCTCCCAATATGGCAGATCCCAGAAAATACTCTTTTTGTGCCAGTTATGTAGCTCTCCAACCGCATTGACTCGAATGTTTTCATGTCCACCTACATCTGGCGTCCTTTCTGCATCAAAATACCTAAACTGCTTCAACAAATCTTTCCCACTAACTTCCTCAGGTGGACCATCAAACACCTGCTTGTTCTTCGTAAACGAAGTCTTACTCCTGCGGTATGGATGATCAGGTGGTAGAAATCGTCTGTGACAGTCAAACCAACACGTTTTCCTTCCGTTCTTTAGTTGGAAAGCATCTGTGTCATCTTGACAATATGGACATGATAGCTTCCCATGTGTTGTCCATCCAGATAACATACCATATGCTGGAAAGTCACTTATTGTCCACATAAGTACTGCCCGCATCTGAAAGTTTTCTTTGCGCGAAACATCGTATGTCTCAAAACCATGCGCCCATAGTTGTTGCAACTCATATATTAGTGGTTGAAGAAACACATCTAGTGATCTTTTAGGATGATCTGGCCCGGGGACGAGAATTGAGAGAAACAAAAACTCTCGTCGCATGCACAAGCTCGGCCGTAAGTTGTACGGTGTCACAATAACTGGCCATAGAGAATACTGCCTTCCATGCTTTCCAAATGGGCTGAAACCATCAGTAGATAATCCAAGATAAACATTTCTTCTCTCTTCCGCAAATTCTGGATATGTTGACTGGAAATGTTTCCAAGCCTTTGCATCTGAAGGATGTCTAATCTCACCATTTGTGGAATGCTCTGCATGCCATCTCATTGCTTTTGCTGTGCGCTCACACTGATACAACCTCTTCAATCTTTCCGTCAAAGGCAAATACCACATTCTTTTGAATGGGATCGGAACTCTTCCCCTCGTCTCCTGATAACGAGGTTTCCCACAAAATTTGCATACATTCCGTGTCTCATCCGCTCTCCAGTAGATCATGCAGTTGTCAATACATACATCTATCACTTCATACGGTAGTTGAAGACCTGCAACAAATTTCTGAACCTCGTAGTATGAACCCGGTGCAAGGTTATCCTCAGGTAGAATACCTTTGACAAAATCAGTAATGGCATCCATACATTCTTCAGCCAAATTATAGTCTGTCTTAATACCCATTAATCTAGTTGCAGATGATAAGACTGAATGACCATCTCTACAATTTTGATACAAAGGTTGTTTTCCTGCATCCAACATGTCAAAAAACTCCTAGACTCGGGGTTTGGTTCTTCCCCTCTATAATGATCATGCACCATCTGCTCAGTACCTACACCATAATCTATATCCGTTCTAGATCCTTCTAACCTAATATCAGGCTGAGGTTCACTAACAGGCTGAGGTTCGCTAGTACTACCATATTCATAACCAGTTTCCCCATGAAGGTACCAAACTTTATAATTACGTGAAAACCCTTTCATATACAAATGAGTCCAAACATCAAATTCTTTTATAACCTTATTATTATTGCAAGAAGAGCAGGGACATCTTAACATACCACTTTTTGCATCCGGTTGCTGTTGAACAAGCCTCATGAATTCTCCAATCCCTTGAACGTATTCTTCCGTAAGCAAATTGGTGTTCGGATCCAAATGAGGTTTATCCATCCACGAACGATAATAAACTTCTGAAGACATGATTTTCACGGAATTGTTATGACTAAAGAGAATGAAGAGAGAATGAAGTGTGAATGAGTTGAATGAGGAGGGGTTGTATTTATAGGAAATTGCTTACGGACCTCCGACGACTTTCCGACGAAATTCCGACGGATGTAAAGCAGTCCGTCGGTATTCCGTCGGAATTGTCCAATCTCAAACGGCTATACAACGGTCATATATATTTGTCGGCAACGGTCACATGGTTCGTCGGAATTCCGTCGGAAAATACCGACGGAATTCCGACGACTTTGCTGTTAATCGGAATGTCGTCGGAAATTCGTCGGAATATACCGACGAACTTCTGACGACTACAACGGTTACATTTTTTATCGGAATGTCGTCGAAAAGTCGTCGGAAAATTCCGACGAACCATATTTCGTCGGAATTCCGTCGGAAATGGCCGACGGAATTCCGACGACTTAATTTTTTTGGATTTGGTCGGAAATTTGTCAGTATTCCGTCACAAATTTCCGACGACCTTGGTGTCCGTCGGAACCTCTGTCGGAATTCGGTGTGTTTTCTTGTAGTGATATACTGTCAAATCTGGATATTGGGTAGCTACAAATATACTGACAGATGTTGAGGAAAAAGAAGTTGTTGAGCCCAGCATAACCAAACTTCAAGCCTTTGCTTGGAAAGTCAATGCACCACAAAAGATTTGTCATCTTATATGGCAACTAATTTCAGGACAGGTAGCTGTCACAAGGAATCTGGTACGTCGCAATATGCGATGTGATAATTACTGCTCAAGATGTGGAGAGCATGAAGAGACGGTTACTCATGCGATCTTTGAATACCCACCGGCAGTACAAGCATGGAACTGTCATCAACACCATCAAGCTCTCAGACTTTCCCTACTTCGAGTACCTACACCAACATGGACTATCTCTTTTGGAAGAAGAATAGTATTGTGGAACCAGAAAGTGACAGAGATCCATATCCTTGGATAATTTGGTACATTTGGAAAGCGAGGAACGACAAGCTGTTCAGAGGTATAGATAGGGACCCCTTGGAGTTAGTCAGATATGCAGAGAGTGAGTGCAAGGCATGGTACAATGCAAAGGACTCTATACCTGCTCCTTCACAAACACAAATGGGTGAAGACACACAAGCCTTAAGCTTGAAGAACATTTGAATGGTGGATGGCTCATGGACCTCTACGGATCAATTCAGTGGAATTGGATGGGTGTGGAAGGATGATAGAGGAAAGATTCAACTAATGGGGACGAGAAATTTAAGGAGGCGAGAAACATCACTACACTCTGAACTAGAAGCTTTAAGATGGGCAATGGAGAGCATGCTACAACATTCGACATGTCAGAGATTTGAGACGGATTGCAAGGACCTGATTGCAATGGTAGTGGATCCACAAGCATGGCCAAATTTCTCAACCGAGCTGGAGGTCATTCAACTTCTCAAGATGTGTATTCTGGACTTCAAAATCGAGTACTTCTCAAGGGTGCAAAATGGAATTGCTGACTCGTTAGGTAGGAATGCCCGTTCTTTTCATAAACCTTTGTGCTTTGTTGGTTATTTTATTCCGGTCTAGTTACCCAGGCCACCTCAAGTTTGAGTAATAGAATAGCCGTTTGTTGCCAAAAAAAAAACTTATATTAGATAGAATAATTATAATGAGAATTTAGCAATTAGCAAGTCATACTTTTAATGTAAATACAATAAAAGGAATCCAACAGTTAATATAACAAAATATTTTTAGATAACTAAAATCTAATAAAATATATTTATTTAAATTAAAACAAATAATATTTTATTATATAAGAAATAAATTATTTTAATTAATGTGCAACCATTATAAAATCATCATATATCCGCCACTGGTTGAAACAACATGAAAAACTAGTTTTGACAAATCTAAGTAATTTTATTTCACATCTAAAATAAAACTAAAGTACATATTATATAACAGTAATGTCAATCAATACCAAAAATGTATAAAATTAATGTCAATTATAACAAATTAATCGGATATCTGTATTTTATATTATATATTTTTTTTGTGATTTTTTATTGTAGTTGTCTAAAAGAGAATAAAACTTAAATCATAAGAAGAAGAAAAATACAGCGCTTCAAATACTGTAAGGGGAATGTATTTTGTTTATCCCTTATTATCTTCAAAAAGTAATGAGAGACTTTGGAAAAGTCAAAATAAACTCAAGTCGAAATAAACTCTTTTTGCACATAAAGTTATCAGTGAAGAATAGATGCTACCAAAAGAATGATTTTCAATAGGAAGTAATTCCGGATATCGTGCGAGTGAGGTCAAAGTACGAAGAAATATCATGTGGTGATTGCAAAGTTAGTAAACAATGATTTCGAGCTTTAGAAAAATTAACGCACCGCATGTTAGACAGGATAGGGTCCACGAGCAGAGTCAACGGGTGTGGGAGGTCCATTAGCCGTGGTCGGGGCTTACAAGTGGTATCAGAGCCGAACACAGACGAGTGTGGAGTCAGTGAGGGCTCACGCTAACATGGCTAACGATCTTGGAGCGCATGAAGATGATGTGTTCTTTGAGAAGGTGTGAATTGTAACATTCTGGTTTGTGGTATATGGAAAGGCTTAACAGAGTTGATTTGGCTACATATGTCACCAAAGTGCACTTACCTTTACCGTCACACATCCGTTTAAAACTCTAGGGTTACTCGTGCTTGATCCGGTGTTGTGGAAAGATTGGGTAACCTTTTAGAAAGTGATTCCCGATATCGTGCGAGCTAGGCCTAAGCACGAGAAAATGTCATGTGCTGATTGTGGGATTAGTAAACAATAATTTCAAACCTTGGAAAAATTAACGCACCACCCGTCGGATGTAATGGAGTCCACGGGAGTGAGCGGGCGTGGAAAACCCATTTGCCTTGAATAGTCGGAGCGTTACAATATTAGAGTTTACTTGTGTACTACAAATAAGCCAACTCGTTTCTCTATCACAATAGCTTTATGGGAGAAAATAAATGGAATGTGAAATAGCTCGACAAGGCGTTTTCTCCATTTGTGTCTAACCAAGATGCAGCATACAGCGGATGCAGTGATATACTGCATAGCAAATGAATGGGTCCGATACGAATGTGGTGTTACCTGCCGACGGTTTTAGCTCTGGAGGAGTGAACTATCGGAATGGGCTGTGGTTGGCTGATGTTAAGGAGATTGTACAAGATCTAGTTGATCATTTGGGAGAAGAGTTATTGAGGCTGATCAAAAGGTTTGTCTTAGAATAATGCGAGTAAATGAGAAATTGGTTGTTGCACCTTAACTGTTTACTTGAATTACTGAACATTTGATTTTTCACGACTTATTCTTGGGTTCACTCCCTAAGGTGAACTTCTAGGTTCACCAACGAATAGGATTATATTATTTCAAATTTGATATCTTTTATAAAAGGAAACAAAATATTGTCAAGTTATACTATGTTTTTAAAATAAAAAGATAAAAAAATAAAAAATAAAAATAATAGTAATTACAAAAAAAAATATTTTTAACGTCGTCAGGAAAAACTAAACCCTAAACCCTAAATCCTAAACCCTAAACCCTAAATCTGAAACCCTAAACCCTTGGATAAATCATAAACTCTAAATCAAAAACACTAAACACTAAAACACTCAAGGGTTTAGGATTTTAGTGTTTAGTGTTTTTGATTTAAAATTTATGATTTATCCAAGGGTTTAGGGTTTAGGGTTTACCCAAGGGTTTAGGGTTTCGGATTTAGGGTTTAGGGATTAGGATTTAGGGTTTATTGTTTTGCTAACGACGTTAATAATATTTTAAAAAAAATTCTTTTTTTTTGTAACTACTATTTTTTTTTTACCTTTTTATTTTAAAAACATAATATAACTTGAAAATATTTTGTTTACTTTTTTTAAAAGATATCAAATTTGAAATAATGAAATCCTATTGGTTGGTGAATATAGAGGTTCACCCTAGGGGATGAACCCAAAAATAACTCATTTTTCACCGGTTATGGAACCACCTAACTGTTTCACCGGTTATGGAACCACCTAACTGTTCTGCTCTACTTTTTAGCAGTAAAAAAGTGGGATATGTTATGAAATAACTTATAATTTATAGTATCGGGAAATTTAAATAAGAGTAGAATTCAATACCCGTAGGAAGCAAATAACACTTAATATGAGAGAAAGAGTTTATTATAAGGAAGAAGAAGAAGATGTAATTGTGTACAAAAGAGTGAGATGAGTGATGGTATTTATAGTGAGCAACAATACATAAAATATCAAAGATGGTGCTTGATTTGGTAAATGAGTGGGTGATCATAGTGCTTGATGAGTAGATGATCATAGTGCTTGATGAGTAGATGATCATAGTGCTTGAGTTGGTAAAGGAGTGGAGGATCATTTCATAGTTTATCTTATAACACTCCCCCTTGATCATCCATCTTGTATTAAGTTTCGTAACACTCTCCTTGGGGACCGGTGTCACTCTCCGCTCTCGCTTAACGTCTTTGTTGCCTCGTTAAAAACCTTTCTAGGAAAACCCAATGGGAAAAACCATAGTTAGGTAAAAAAGTACAACTACGTAAGCTCTCTCTCGATTGAGCAGTCATAGATCCTTCTGATGACGCATTCCAATGTTATGGACATGTTTTCTGAATACCGAAGTAGGGAGTGATTTTGTGAAGAGGTCGGCTGCATTGTCGCATGATCGGACATATCTTACTTCAATCTCTTTCTTCTTCTCGAGCTCTTGAGTGTATGAGAAGAACTTTGGATGTATATGTTTTGTTCTATCACTTTTGATATATCCTTCCTTCGTTTGAGCAACACATGCTGCATTGTCTTCATATAGAATAGTTGGCCCCGTACTTTTGTCAATCCCACTACTTGAACAAATGTGTTGGCTTATTGATCTTAGCCATACACATTCTTTACTTGCTTCATGGAGTGCGATGATCTCAGCATGATTTGAAGAGGTAGCCACAAGCGTTTGTTTCTGAGAACGCCAAGATATAGCAGTGCCTCCGATCGTAAAAACATATCCTGTTTGCGATCGGGCTTTGTGTGGATCTGAAAGATATCCTGCATCTGCAAAACCAACCATTTGACCATTTGAATCTTTAGGGTAAAATAAGCCTAAATCAATAGTCCCTTGTAGGTAACGAAAGACATGTTTAATTCCATTCCAATGTCTTCGTGTTGGAGATGAGCTAAATCTTGCTAGAAGATTAACAGCGAATGATATATCAGGCCGTGTACAATTTGCAAGGTACATCAACGCTCCAATTGCACTTAGATATGGTACTTCCGGACCAAGTATCTCTTCTTTTTCCTCAGGTGGTCGAAATGGATCACTTTCAATGTTAAGTGATCTAACGACCATTGGGGTGCTAAGAGGAGTTGATTTATCCATGTTAAATCGTTTCAACACTCTTTTAGTGTATGTGGATTGATGCACAAATATACCATTTTGTGAATGTTCTATTTGTAGGCCAAGACAATACTGTGTCTGTCCAAGATCTTTCATCTCAAATTCTCCTTTGAGATAGTCTGATGCCTTTTGTATTTCTTTTTGAGTTCCAATAATATTTAGATCATCAACATATACCGCGATTATCACAAATCCGGATGTTGTTTTCTTGATGAAAACACATGGGCATATAGGATCATTCACATATCCTTCTTTTGTTAAATGTTCACTGAGACGATTGTACCACATACGTCCAGATTGTTTTAACCCATATAATGATCTTTGCAATTTTATTGCACATAACTCTTTAGGTTTGGAACTTAATGCTTCTGGCATTTTAAATCCATCAGGGATTTTCATGTAGATATCAGTATCTAATGATCCGTATAGATAAGCTGTAACAACATCCATGAGACGCATCTCAAGATTTTTATCAGCGGCTAGACTCATCAGGAATCTAAATGTGATCGCATCCATTACAGGAGAATATGTTTCCTCATAATCAATACCAGGTCTTTGAGAAAATCCTTGGGCTACAAGGCGAGCTTTATACCTTGTAATCTCATTTTTCTCATTTCGTTTTCGAACGAAAATCCATCTGTACCCAACTGGTCTCACATCTTCAGGTGTGAGTACAATAGATCCAAACACTTTTCGTTTGTTAAGCGAATCAAGTTCGATTTGTATTGCTTCTTTCCATTTATTCCAATCATGTCTCTTTTGACATTCATATATGGATTTCGGTTCTGGATCATCGGTATCTTCATTTACCTCACTTGACACGATATATGAGAAAGCATCATCAAGGTCATTTTGTTCATTTCTATTCCATATCCTTTTATTATGGATGTAATTAATAGAAATCTCATGATTATCTTTCGATTCATGATGCTCTGATTCATCAGAGTCCTTATCATTTATTTCTTCCAAAATATTTTCTGCTATTTTGGGTGCATCATATATTTCAGCTTTCTTCTGTTTCCTAGGATTCTTATCCTTAGAACCAGCAGGTCTACCACGCTTCAGGCGTGTTTTTGGCTCTCGTGTGTCATCCTCCTTTTCTTGTTCATTTGGCATTTTGATACGAGCAGGAGCATTTGCAGCTGGTATATGAGATTTAGTTACCGTCTTGGTATCTGCAAATGCATCAGGTAGCTGGTTAGCTATACTCTGTAAATGCATAATTCGTCGAACTTCTAGTTCTGACTCTTTAGAAGGAGGATCAAGATATAACAATGATGGTACACTCCATTTTATATCACTTCCAACATTTTTGTTTTCTCCCCCTAGAACTGGGAATACATTTTCGTCAAAATGACAATCAGCAAAACGTGCTGTAAAGACGTCACCAGTCTGTGGTTCTAGGTATCTTATAATTGATGGAGAATCACAACCAACATATATTCCCAACCTTCTTTGTGGTCCCATCTTTGTTCGTTGTGGTGGTGCTACAGGCACATATACCGCACAACCAAAGATTCTAAAGTGGGAAATGTTTGGTTCTCGACCAAACGCTAACTGTAGTGGAGAATACTTATGGTATGCACTCGGTCTGATCCGAATGAGTGCTTCTGCATGCAAAATGGCATGTCCCCATACAGAGGTTGGAAGTTTTGATCTCATGATCAATGGTCTTGCAATCAATTGCAGACGCTTAATTAAAGATTCAGCCAAACCATTTTGCGTATGAACATGAGCAACCGAATGTTCAACTTCAATTCCCATTACCATACAATAGTCATTGAATGCTTGGGATGTGAATTCACCAGCGTTGTCTAGTCTAACTCTTTTAATAGTATAATCAGGAAACTGTGCTCGCAGTTTGATTATCTGAGTTAGAAATCTCGCAAATGCCACATTTCGAGATGATAATAGACAAACGTGTGACCATCTACTGGATGCGTCAATTAATACCATAAAATAGTGGAATGGTCCACATGGTGGATGTATCGGTCCACATATATCACCTTGAATTCTTTCAAGGAACTTTGGTGATTCTTTATCGATTTTGGTTGGCGATGGCCTTACGATCAATTTTCCTAGAGAACATGCAACACATGTCATTTTATTCCCTTGAGAAATCTCCTGGATTTTCAATGGATGACCATGTGAACTTTCTATGATTTTACGCATCATTGTAGTGCCTGGGTGGCCAAGGCGATCATGCCATAACGTGAACTCTTCTGGGTTCCGTTTTACTACAAGATTTGATTCGATCTCATCGATATAAGTATGATGTAATCCCGAAGGAAGTTCTGGAAACTTTTCCAATATGTGTTTTCTGCCACATTTTTCAGAAATTACATACATGTATTTCTTTCCATCCTCAGTTGCAGACTGAGTATCATATCCGTGAAGATATATGTCTTTAAAACTCAACAAATTCCTTTTAGAACTCGGAGAGTATAAAGCATTATTTATGGAAAATTTTGTTCCATTCGGCAAAGTAAAGTTTGCTTTACCAGTTCCTTCAATCACGTCTGCAGGACCTGATATTGTATTGACGACAATTCTTGTCGGTTTTATATCAGAGAAATATCTCTTTTGTCTCAGAATAGTGTGCGTTGTTCCACTATCTGGTATGCATATTTCACGAATCCGTTTCTTGGATTTTGCTCCATTAGTATTTTGATCCATTTCTGAAATTATCATAAACATTAAATAAAAGTGAAACGTGAAATTTATTCATTGATTATATAAAGAAAACACACAATAATTATACAAATATTGTTGTTAAAACAACATTATTCTTTGAAAACATAATTATTATACATTACAAATGAGGACTATTCAGCAGTCTTATTAGAAACATTTCCGTACTCTTCAAGAGTATTCTAGTCCAGCTCATTTGCGAAATCAGAGGATTCAAGGTATGAGGTCCCTTCAACGTTTTCCGTGAGGTTCACCTCTTTAGCCTTTCCTTTTATGGATTCTTGATATAACTTGCACAAATGTGGGGGAGTACGACAGGTACGGGACCAATGTCCTTTACATCCACATCTGTAACATACAGTCTCACTTTTCTTTGTGGTATCCTCTTCGGTTTCTTTGCCTTTATGAGGTTGTTCAGATCTAACCCATTTGTTAGATCTAATACTTTTAGGATAGTAAGGCTTTCCACGTTTGTTGTTGAAACGCCGACCACGACCTCGATTGGTATGGTTTCTCCTTCCCGAATATTCTACCGCCGTAGCATTCACTTCGGGAAATGCCTTGGCTCCCGTGGGTCGGGAATTATGGTTTTTGATTAGTAACTCATCGTTCTTTTCAGCCAACATGAGTGTTACCATCAATTCAGAAAATTTGGTGTACCCACATTTTCTGTAAATTCGGGATAAGACGTTGTGTTCTTTGTGGAAGGTATTGTATGTCTTGTCAAGCATTTCTGCTTCGGTGACAGGGTTACCACAATATTTTAATTGTGCAACTATCCTCAAGATAGTGGAATTGTAATCTCTAACCCTTTGGAAATCCTGAAACCTCAGGGTTTTCCACTCTTCAAGAGCGTGAGGGAGATTGATTTCCTTTTGATTATCGAATCTGTCTTTCAAGGCTTGCCATAGTACAGCTGGGTCCTCAACGTCTCCATAGTCGTGAGTTAGATTCTCATCTAAGTGCTTCTTCAGGAAGATTATCGCCTCGGCTATATGCTCGGGTGGCGATTTGTTACCGACTTTTATAGCTTCAGATATCTTTTTTATTACAAGATAAGGTTTCACATTTGTGACCCATCTGACATAGTTTTCGCCGGTTACTTTTAGAGCCGGGAACTGGAGTTTCTCGATGTTTGCCATTTGTATTTCTAAAACACAAAATAGTAATTTTATTAGAACTTCATAATTTAAAAACCGTTTACATTAATCATACAAGCAATTACAAGGAGAAGCGATGTAAATAAAATTAAACCGATATTCATCTTAAATTCACTCGGAGTAAATTCTCCAACGAATGAACCATAAATAGAAACACAAATAAAAATGGCACATAAAAACAAAAGTGCGCGAATCATCTTTCTTGAAATGAAAAATCGGAGGAGAGCGATTTGAAATTTTTGAGAGAAGATGAAATGTTTTGGATGATGAAATGGAGTGAAAATGAGTTGTATTTATAGATGAAAATTACTGTTCATGACCGTTGGAGAAAGGGGAAATTTTTGAAAAATTTTCTTTGTGACCGTTGGGGTTAAATCGAGTGCACCAAAAATTAGTCTGAAAATATCGTATTAAACGGTCAATCAAATCTATAAAATTTCATAAAAGTGAAAAATTATGACAATGAAATATTTATGTTATATGACAACAAATCATGCGACGGCTCAGCCGATCAATGCAGAATAATAAATAAATTATACGGCGGCTCGGCCGACCAATTAATAATAAACAGAATATAAGGCGGCTCAGCCGACCAATAAATAATAAACAGGATATAAGGCGGCTCGGCCGACCAATAAATAATAAACAGGATATAAGGCGGCTCGGCCGACCAATAAATAATAAACAGGATATAAGGCGGCTCGGCCGACCAATAAATAAATTAAATTACTAGTAAATAATATAGGCGGTATTCCAGCCATTATAACATGATATAAATAATAGTAGAGGCGGTATACCGACCATTATAACAGGGTATAAATGATACAAATAAATTTTACCAAATCGCAGAGTGATCGTGCTGATAATGTGTTATGAAATAACTTATAATTTATAGTATCGGGAAATTTAAATAAGAGTAGAATTCAATACCCGTAGGAAGCAAATAACACTTAATATGAGAGAAAGAGTTTATTATAAGGAAGAAGAAGAAGATGTAATTGTGTACAAAAGAGTGAGATGAGTGATGGTATTTATAGTGAGCAACAATACATAAAATATCAAAGATGGTGTTTGATTTGGTAAATGAGTGGGTGATCATAGTGCTTGATGAGTAGATGATCATAGTGCTTGATGAATAGATGATCATAGTGCTTGAGTTGGTAAAGGAGTGGAGGATCATTTCAAAGTTTATCTTATAATAGGATATACACTAGTTTTTTTTTTCCTCCTTTGTGCAACTACCGAACACAGTTTGTTAACTGTTTATTTCTTAAAAATATTAATTTGTAGTTAAAGCCCATCGGCCTGGTGACTCTAGGCCTAATTTCGCGCAGTGTGATAAAAGTTATTACAGGTCCACCGTGTGATACGCGTACCTGCAAATCTGTATGACTCGTCTACGTCAGACACTATTTTTAAAAATGATAAAGTTCTTCAAATAAAAATTATCAAATGAAACAAATCTGTAAGATGATGGCATTGTTTATTTGTCAAAAAAAAAAAGAAGAAGATGGCATTGTTTTTATTTTTTTTCGTATATTTTCGGGAGTAAAAAAAACCAAAAAATCGTATGCAATTTTTTTTTAAAAAACTGTTATTCTGAGGACTTTCGGTCAGAACTCATAACCGCAAATAAGATTTAAAAACTGTTGTTATTTTCTTAGCTGAAGTTTATGATTATTTGTGAATGAGGAGAAGTTTTCTTTCGAAACGGTTTAACTTTTGTTAAGTTACAGTACATTTTAAACTAAACTTTGTAATGAATTGAAAGCACATGTCATCATCTACTTTTGAGAAACTAGCTTAGATATAGAGGAAAGAAAAGTTTCTTGAAACAGAAACAGATAAAATATCATATGCTGATATGCTTGCGTAAGAAGAGCACGTTATAATACCAATCAAAACTTAATGAATGAATAAAAAGAGCATAGATCGTGAAAACGAATCTATTTTCGTAAATCGAGAGAATTTTTCACTAAAGTGGAGATAACAAAAAAAGCTCCGAAGATTTAAGCAAGAAAAGTAACGACAAGAACTAAAAAGAAAGAGCTGCATGGGAATCTACGCTTTTGTGCCTTGCTTGAAGATGGAGGCAAGAATATATGCGGGTCCCTTTGGAAATTGCGCCTCAAATCCCTAATCCGATCCTAAATCTTCTTTTATACACGTTTCTTGTCTTGGTTAGTGTTCTCTCAACTAGTAGATGGCTTTTTAAATCAGAAGATTAATGATCAAACGTTAACGAAAATTACGCAAACCTAAAAACACAGCGGTGAGTTTATAAATTCGTAGAACCAAAAAAACAGCAGAAAAGAATGCTAAAAATATGTGCACAAAAAAAGAATGCTAAAAATATATCCCAAATATAAGTTAAAAATCATAGATTAACAACAACTAAACACCATTAAAAACAACCTACCTTATAAAAGATAATATGTTAGAATAATCATCTAAATATTTCTTTTTGGTTACAAACCTAAAGTTAAATAAAAAGGAGTTCAAATAGAAAGGGCAATAATTTTTTTTGGACGAAATCCAAAGTTATAATATGAAATATTCCTTTTACAAAAAAAAAATATGAAATATTCCAAGAAATCAAAGTCAATAGACAAAATTTCTGGAAAACAAAATTATTGTATAAACATATACATGCATCATATGTTGAAGATGATAAAATATGAAAAGTGAATTTGACGATGTTTTCCCAAATAAAGACTTATCCGCTAACAAATATGTTACTTTATTTTCTTTTTTCATAATATTGAACATGAAATGAAAGGATTTAAATTTCCTTAAACTAAATATTAGATCCAATAAAACAGGAATATAATATTTAACAAAAAAAATATGGGTGTACATAATACAGTTGAATCGTATTGGACAAAATCATAAAATAAACCGAAAATATTATTTTTCAACACATATATGACAAATCTTGTATAGGGTCGAATCCTAAATAATATTAATTTTACATATTATAGGATGCAAAATTTATCATAGGTTTCAGAGTAATGCATGCATGTCTATTCATTACAAGAAAACATATTTTTTACTAGGGCAGTATTCGTTGTAAATTCGTCGTAAACGGGGTGTTACGACGAATTAACGTCGAAAGGCGTTTCGTTGTTAAACGTCCGTCGTAACAGAGGTTTCGTCGTAAACGACTCGTTAAGTTTACGACGAAATATATTCCTCATAAAGCGCAGGAAAAGAATTCGTCGTAAACGACACGTAAGCTTTCGTCGTAAAGCCCACGTAATTATTTCGATATAAAGCACACGTAAATACTTTCGTTGTAAATCACTAGTAAACATTTCGATGTAAAACCCTCGTAAATCTTTCGATGTTAATCACTCGTAAACATTCGATGTAAACTCCGTGTAATGTTTACGAGGAGTTTACATCGTTTCTTATTATATTATTATTAATTAGTATATAGTAAATTTTAATTTATATTTAATATTCAGAATTCAAAATAATTTAAATTTTAAAACGAAATATGAAATTGAAAAACATATTTTAAAAAGTCATACAATAATATTTAAATTCATAATACAAACAGAAAAATAAAAAAAAACTACATATTCTCGAAGTAGTTGGTGGGGTTGCTCGGCTGTTGACGGGTTGGATCGGACTCTTGGGGAACTCGTGCTGGCATTCCAAGAGCGGTTCGTCTCTCACTCAACATTCTCTGCATAACCGGGTTTCACATGGCCATCACGTCTAGCAAATCCTCAAGAGAGTCTAAACGAACCTGCTGGCTATCCATTCGAGCCTTCATCTGAGCAGTCTCTTCATCCCGTCTCGAAGTGTATGACGAAGTTGCCCTTGCAACTTCGTTAACAGAGCCTATACCGACTATCTGTCCCTTCTTTTTAGGAGCCACATATAAAATCAAAACATATATTAATATAGTTAATTATGTTAAACTATTTAAAATAATGTAAACAAAAATTTTAAGTTGTACCTCTTCGAAGATTCTGTCGACCTCTTCGGTGGACAATGTGACTGGTAATCCATCGGGAGACTCCTGGGTTAGTTGCGTCTCCCATTCTTCAATCCGACCAGCCACTGTTTGGAAGAGTTTCTCAGATGCAGGATCCACAAAAACTTCGTCGGATGTGGCGTGAGTCATCTTGAATAGGTCAGACAGAGAAGGTAAGACTCCCGTCTTCTCGAACTACAAAAAAAAATTAAATTAAATATTATAAATTATATTAATTGAATATTTTAAAATATATATTTAAAACAAAACTTACAGCTTCTAGACGGACTCCTGCATGAGGTTTTTGTCCGATTCTGTGAAGCATGGGCAAATGACCATCTTTATCCTTCGTCCTTCGAGAAGCCGAGCACGAATTGGCCTTTTTGATCGAAGAGGGGTGCTCCCAATAGGCGATGAGGTCATCCCACACATCCGTCGTGAGCTCAGTGGGCTTTACCTCATACCTGTAGATCTCCCACTTGTCCTTCCAATCAGAGACTGTGTTGCAGAGGCGGATCTTTGCCTTTGCAACGAATTCCGCCTTCACCCTCTCGGTGATTCCCAAAGACCAATGCCACTTTTGCTGAAACACAAAAGTTTTGAAAAAATTACAATTAATAATAAATATTAAAAATATATATATATATATATATATATATATTTATAAGTGAAAATTTAATTAAATTTAAAAATTTTACCGCAAAACATTTAAACCACGTGATCTTAACGTGATTTGGTGTCTTGCTCCAGTTCGGATATGCCTCATCGTAGTAACCCTTAATCGTCGCCGAAACGCTCCGGCTAACACGGTTGTTAGCCCCAAACCTGAAAAAAACAATTTAACCGTTAGAAAATAAAAATAATTTAAATTTTAATGTAATAAAAATTAATAACTTACCAATAAGTTCCTCGGGGTCTATCGGGGTCTAGAACATCCAAACCCTTCCGTCCAGGCTGGGCAAGCAAATCCTCCACCGTATATCTCGCGAATGGAGCATATGAAGGCACACGCAAATCCGGATGAACTGCACCTTCTGGGACAGGCTGAGGTGCAGCCGCTGGAGGAGGAGGTGGAGGCATCTGCGGTGGAAGAGGAGGACTCGAAAAAACTCTCTGAGAAGTCTAAGAGTCTGGAACTGCATCGGAAGACGATGGACCGGAAGAAGATGTACCGGAACCATCGCCAAACAACTGGGCATAAGTAGGTGCTGCTGGTTTCCTTCTAGGAGCCATCTAAAAAAAATTTAAATAAATTTAATCAATTATGATGACATAATTAAAAAATTATTCTGTTACCTAACTAATCACCTAAACTATAGTATTCCGTCATCTAACTAATCACCTAAACTAATTACCTAACTAATCACCTAAACTAATTACCTCACTAATTAATCACCTAAACTAATTTTAAAAAAAATAGAAGAGGAAAGGGAATGTATCTTAAGGGAGAGGAGAGGAGTTTGGGAGGAATGAACGAGGCAGCCTTGTTCTCGGTGACTCAATATATAGAAAACCTTTCGTCATAAACGCGACGTAAAATTACGACGAAGTTACCAGGCCCGCGTTTTTCTATTGACGACGAAGTTACCAGGCCCGCGTTTTTCGGTTTACGACGAAATTACGTCGAAACGTCCGTTTACGATGAAGTTACCAGGCTCGCGTTTTTCCATTTACGACGAAGTTACCAGGCCCGTGTTTTTCCATTTACGACGAAGTTACCAGGCCCGCGTTTTTCCATTAACGACGAAATTACGTGGAATAGCCCATTTACGACGATTTTACAACGCTTAACCCTAAACACCGAGAATGAAATCCCTAAACCCCAAAGTCACATATCATCTAACATCATATCTTCTTCTCTACTACTTCTTTCTCTTTCTCCAACTTAAACTCTAAAACCCTAAAACTCCAAATAATTTTCTAAAAACTAAAAAAATACATATTATATAAAACAACATTTGTTACACATACATTAAGATGGTCAAAAAAACAATATTTCTTTAAACATACGTTACAATAGAGAAATACAACATTTGTTACATATATTACAATAGAGAAATACAACTTTTGTTACTCTAAATCGTTTTCGTTCTCATCACTATCATTACAATCATCATCGTCGCTTCTCTCGAACTCGTCTTCACGTGCTTCATCTGTCGCATCTTCGGGAATATCTTCATATTGAAAGTTTTGCGGGTCGATCAAAAGGATTTCATCAGTTGGTTGTTCTGGTACCTCAACTTCATTGATAGCGTCTTCTTCTTGCAAGGGCGGTCTTCTCCAGCGACAATGCGTCCACGAGGTGTAATTTTGATAGCAGCTAACCAGTTTATCCCGGAAGTTCGAAGCCGAGGATAAGGAACGAAGCTAACTTGCTCGGCTTGTGAATCTAAAATGAAAGGCTCAAATTTGTTGTATCTTCTCCCAAAAATTGACATCCACAACACCAAATTTGTTATACCGAATCCCTCGGTTCACAACAGGATCGAACCATTCACATTTGAAGAGGACGCATTTTAGCTTCAATAACCCCGGAAATTCCACTTCAATAATCTCCTGCAAGATCCCGTAAAAGTCTGTTTCACCTTTTACACATATTCCGTAGTTACTCGTTGCCCGATGTCTCCCATACTCGTATGTGTGAAAGGTAAATCCTCGTGTGAAATACATAGGTGATGTAGTGACCTTTGCAACTGGACCTTGAACTAATTCGTGAAACCATACGGGATAATAAGGATCGTCATAATCAACCTGCAAAAAGCAGATATTCTTAATTAATATTGAAGTATCAAAACACTTACTTAATTAATCAATGTATGAGATATATTACGTACCTGTGATTTTAACCACTTGACAAAGTGCTTATCTTTACGTGTGTCCACATCAGTTGCAGATATTCCTGGTATTGCTTCTTCAACTTGAGATACAAACATGCTGCAAATCAAGTCATACATAATTAACTTCAATTAATATAATTAACATTCACAAAAATATTTACCTTTCAAAGTAACGACGGGTCACTGCATCCTCGCAGTTGAGCAGAATATAAGTGTGGGCACTATGTTTATCCTCTTCACATGACCACTATACTTCTTTCATTTTACCACCAAACCGTCCAATTTCGCAGAAAATGTCAGAAACACTATCAATTGGATATGATGTCGGTACTCCACCATCATCATATCTTCTAGGAACTCTTTTTCTTGTACGAATAGTTGGACCAAAGTAGTATGATGTGAAGTTAGATGTTTCGGCTGTCAAACTCCCCGCAACTATTGAACCTTCCACCTTTGCAAGATTTCTTGCTTTTCCCTTCAAATGTTTCACCTGTCGCTCATATGGATACATCCATCCGTTGTGAACAGGTCCACGAAGCAATGCTTCATACGGTAGGTGGACAACTAGATGCTCCATGACGTCAAAAAATAAAGGGGGAAATATCTTCTCCAGGTTGCACAATATGATCGGAATGTTCTGATGAAGTTTTTCGATGACTTCTTCCTTGAACGTACGTGTGCTAAGATCTCTGAAAAATGCTTTGATGGCTGTATATTGCAAAAGTAATCAAATTAATAACATTTCATAACATATGTATATATATTATAAAATTATAATTACCTGCAAGTGCTTCATGGACATTTGCTGGAAGGAGCTCGGCAAAAGCAAATGGAAGTAGCCGTTGCATAAACACATGACAATCATGACTCTTCATTCCGGAGAACTTTTGACCTCGTTCAACACATCTTGACAGATTTGAAACATAACCATCAGGAAACTTAACTTCTGATGCAACCCTGTCAAACAAGGTTGTTTTGGCTTCTGATGACAACCGAAAGATGGGAACAGAAACGTTTCCATTGCTCTTGATATGTAACTCACTTCTTGAGAAAATATCAGGTAAGTCCATCCTTGACTTTTTGTTATCTTTTGTCTTCCCAGGAACGTTAAGTAATGTATTCGTGATGTTTTAAAAAAAGATCTTCTCAATATGCATGAGAAGATCTTTCCAATAGGGTAGCTCCCAAAATATACTCTTCTTATGCCAATTGTGAGAGACACCATACCCATCAGACATATTTCCAGGAACATGCCAATTACCTCCAACCTTAACTGTTTCCTGAGCTCCGTAATAATCAATGTCTGCTTCGATCTGCTGGCCGGTGAGATATGGAGGAGGACCGTCTCTGACAATTTTTTTGTGCCGAAACAATGTCTTATTTCTTCTGTACGGATGGGCAAGTGGAAGAAAGCGACGATGACAATCAAACCAACAACTCTTCCTACCATTCTTCAGTTGAAAAGCATCCGTCAATCCAAGACAATATGGACATAATAATCTTCCATGTGTTGTCCAGCCAGACAACATCCCATAAGCAGGGAAATCACTTATCGTCCACAGCAGAACTGCTCGCATCGTAAAATTGTTTTTCAAGGAACAATCGTACGTCCTCACCCCTTCTGACCACAATTGCTTTAGCTCTTCTATCAACGGTTGAAGAAAAACATCAAGAGACCGTTTTGGATGGATTAATATGGTCAAAAATAGAAATTCTTGTTCCATGCACATATCCGGCGGTAAATTGTACGGCGTAAGAATGACTGGCCACAAAGAATATTGTCTACCAGACATACCAAATGGACTAAATCCATCGGTGCATAACCCAAGATAGACATTCTGAATATTTGTAGCAAAATCTGCATGTACCTTGTTGAAATGTTTCCACGCTCTTGCGTCTGATGGATGTGCAACCTCACCATCTCTCTGGACATGTTCCGCATGCCACCTCATCGACGCAGCAGTCCTCTCAGATTGATATAATCTTTTCAATCAGTCTGTAATTGGTAGGTACCACATCCTTTGGTACGGTACCCTATTCCTCCCACGGCCTTGCGGTTTGAATTGTGGTTTTTTGCAGAATCGATACTCTTCTAACTTGTCATCTTCTTTCCAGTAGATCATGCAGTTGTCGATGCAAACATCAATCATCTCCGAAGGCAACCCAAGACTATAAACCAATTTCTTAATCTCATAATAAGATTCAGCAGACACGTTGTCTTCTGGCAAATACTCTTTAAACAACTCCGCCCATGCATCCATGCAATTCTCAGGTAAATTATGATCCGTTTTAATATTCATCATCCTAGCTGCTAGAGACAATTTAGAGAGACCTTCTCTACAACCAGTGTAGATTGGTTGATTTGCAGCATCTAGCATTTCATAAAACCTTTTTGCATCCAAATTAGGTTCTTCTACATTTCCAGTTCCATCAGCTATTGTTGTAGTTGTTTCTAAAAATGCACCACTAATAATATCTTGAACCCTATCATGATCTACCATCTGCTTCTGATCTTGATGATAATTATATTCATTATGCAAATGATTCGGTTCTTCACGATGATGACCATCCTCAAAATTATTATTACTACTACTAGCTTCATTTCCCCCATAACCCTCTCCATGTTGATACCAAATGTAGTAATGTGGTGTAAATCCTCTGTTTACTAAATGCTTCCATATAGTTTCACTACGTGCAAATTTTGAATTCTTGCATTTTCGACAGGGGCATAACATCTTACCGCTTTCCTGTGTGATCGGTGTACAGCCCGCCTGGTGCATGAATGTCTCTAGCCCGCTCAGAAATGCGTTCGTCACCCTCCCGTCGGAATCTTTGTGCAAATACATCCAACTCCGTAACTCGTAAATACTACCGCCACCGGCCATTTTTTTCTTAGATTTTTTTTTGAAATCTTTTTTTTCTGATTTTTTTCGGATTTTTTTTTTCCGTTTGTGTGTTGTGAGGAAGAGAGTTGTGAGAAATGACATATATATAGAGAAATTTTCGAGTTGGGTAGTTGAAATATAACAACGATTTTACAAGGAATATTTTACATGGATTTTACATGGTTTTAACATAATATTTACAACGACTTTAGGACGAAATTAGTTAAGTTAAAGCACATTAAATACACGTTTTCACCTAAATATAACGGTAACATGTTTCGTTGTAATGTCGATGTAATGATTACGACGTATTTCTCATTCCACGTATATTCGTCGTAAACTTATATGGATTTTACGACGAACACTGTTCGTCGTAAATTTACATGGCGTTTACGACGAAAGTTGGATTCCTCGTAACTGCGTTGTAAACACCATGTAAATTTACGACGAAATATTTTCGTCGTAAATCTTCGTTGTTATGGACACGTTTTCTTGTAGTGATTGTGGTCGCCTGCTACGGAAAGAACCTATCTATTGAGGATGTCGTATATGCAAAACCGTCTACCGATTTAAGTGATTTGGGAAAAAAATCATCTTGAAATCATTATCCATAAAATTGTTCATCAGTATCACATATATTGCATGTAATTTGATCACTATGTGTAATAAAATTATAAATTTATAATAATTTAATTAGTGATTTGTCCAGTATTAAAAAATACTAACTGTATACAACCAACTAGAGTATAATGAAATTTGATTCTAATGATTTTGTTAGAGACTTAAAGTAGAATGAAATTTGAAAAATGTTTGGATTAAAGTACACTGACTGTGAGTGAGACACCGCATGCAAAACCTATCAGGCTGCAACTTCTCGCTCTCACTTATCATTCTATCTTCCCTCGATATCCTTCCTCCAAATTATTCATTTCATAATGCCGACAAGTATCTTGCAATATACGGCATATGGGTCCCGATTATACCACCGGCCAATCAATCTGAGTCTTCTGCTCTTGGCCCTACAACCGAATATTTGTCCGGAAATTTTCCAGGTCTTCTTCTAGAAACGTTTTATAATTCAGAAATTAGGGTTTGTTTATTTGCTTCACATTCTCTTTTGTACAACCCGTGTTGACATTCATCAAAAATCCTATTACTAATTATGTATTTTAAACAAAAAGTGTAAGTCCAATTTCAAATGTGACCTAAGTTATGTGATGAGGACCTCAAGTCAGTAGCTGGACCACCAACTCATGAGATCAACCATACAAGCTACATTGGAGCCAGCAGCGACATAGGTGCACTCAAAGAAGGATATCTTTGCAACCATGAGGAATTTAACCGTGAAACCAGTTGCTATAGATTCTCAACTCAACCAGAGCACGCAGCGAATTGGTTTCATACCAAAAGGAGTAATGGTTTAGGAGATATGCAAGTTACAAGTCAGACTATCTACACTGCATCCGAATTGGTTCTAATTAAGGAAAGTAATTCTTTGCTTACGGAGTGTGCAACTCAAACTCACGTGTGGAAACCAGGAGATCATTCATTACATCTAAGAACAGTGAGAGAGTTTCTACCATGCACCAGCAGCCACATGATCAAGATGAATCCCTTATTTGTCAACTTACCTTACATGGATGCATTCACACTTGGAGTTGTTGAAGACCAACGGCTCTTTCCCCTTCTGTTCAGGCACGAATTAGAGACTATCCAGACATCAAAGGAGATCCCAAGGATTCATTTCTTTCTGCCCAAACTCACAAGATACAAGGAGAGAAGACAACTTCCATACATGGACAGATTCTGCACCAACTAAGTCCAACGGCTAGTTTTTCACTTATTATTTCTTTCCAAGTTATTCTTTTAGGCATTTGTGTTCTTTTCTATTTAAACTGAGCTAAGTTTCATATGTAAATCACCTTTGCACGAAATTAATAAAGTATTATTCAGTTTACAAAGTTTGTCTTTGTTTTGTTCAATAAGTCTTTAGGTGGATTCCTTTAGATTTCTTGTTCGTTTGCTTGTTTCCTTAGTTTGTGGATTCATTCTAGGATACAAGTGTAGGTCTCTGTCTTTGTGTGGATTCACATAGGCGCAGGCTTCTGGTCTTATCAAAGGGATATTTCCGCAACCCTTTGTGGCGACAATCGACCCATTCAAGCTTGACAACTCTTGTTGCCTTGTGATCTAGCCTTTGTCAGCTTAGACTTGTATCATTATGACTTAACTGATTGATGATTTTTAGTTCCATATACACAATTAGTTTTGGAAAATTACAAAAACTACTACGCAAATTAGGTTTAGAAACTGCTTCTTAAAGTTGAGTAAGAGTAAGCAAATCATTTATGGAAGATATAGAGATAGAAATAGAGGTGGGTTGGAGACCATCAGCAGTGGGTTGATTCTTAAAATGAATCTCTAACCTTTTTTACATTGATATTTTATTTTATTTTAATTTTAATGTGATATACCAACTAAAAAGAGACACATGATCAGCGGCGGATCTACCTTGTACATAAAGGGGGCAGCACCCACCACATAAATGTAAAATTAAACTCAAATGCATATAAAAACCATTTTTTGCCCCCAACTCAATTAGAATTCAAATTTCATTATGCTCTCTTTTCTTTCACTTTTTGGATTTTTTCATCTGTTGTATTCATTATTTTCTTCAAATTATAAAGTAAAAATATTTTTTTATTAATTAGTTAATTTTTATGCCCTCGTTCAAAATATTTTCTAGATCCACCACTGCACATGGTAAATATTTCTCAATAGTTATCGGGAGTTTCTTCTCTGAACCCGAATCTTAATTAAACTTTTTTCTTTTATTTTGCATTATTTAATTAGTTTTTTTTTACTGAGAAACCAAGAGAAGAAATGTTTTCAAACTTTTTAAGTATTGAATCATTAGGTCCAATAGGAATAATAATATAAATACTGCTTTAATCCATTTCAAGGGTACAATATATATAGAAATTACGATAACGATCACTCCTACTACAAACTATGATAAATGAGTACTTCGTCATGTCGAGATAGATTGAAGTATGATTCATACTATATGTGAGAGCTCTCTTATCAATACGATCTGCTTTATCTTCTTTTTAGTGCCCAAGAAATTCCAGTTTTGTCACTTGTCTACTAAAGCAACTGAATTAAAACAACTTTGACCGGTCAACCCAAAACTCTCTGTTATTTTTTCAAATTCTATTAATGTATAGACATATTATATTGTTCGATTCTTGGTTGCTGATTTTGAATGAAAGATCCATGTTGTCATACTATCATCCCGGTTTCTTGACCTCCACAAGTTTTAATCCATATTAGTTTGATATACCGATATAATCATCGTATTTATCTTTTGGACATATATGGTACTTTTTATAACAGCTAGACTTGTGGTTCTTGTGAGTTACATTCTTATACACTCTTTGCTTAAAAACAAAAACAAATAACTCTCGATAATTAGGGAAAGGTGTCTGAACTGTTTGTGCTGTAATTTTCTTTTGAATATGGTCATGATTATGAGAAAAAACTGGGTGCCACAAGTGGGTAGGGTCCAAAGGGAAGTATAATGATCGTCAGTTTATATTTGGAACCCAATGATTGTTTGTGAATGAATCACAGGCTGATAACAATATGATATTTTTATCTTATCAAAAAATAAAACGAAATAAGAAAACTATGCTAATGGATTTTAAGAAATTTAATACTACTATATTTTAAAAATCATAACCCAATACTATAAAACTGAATAGTTTTTGTTTGTAATAAAGAAACATATGTTTTGTAGTAAAACAACAAAAACAAATCTCTTCCCACGATACAACGTTTAAAAATTGATGGGAATTACTACTCATTCGATCTCTTCCCACGATACAACGTTCAAAAACGCATAAAATTACGGAGTAAAAATCAATATAATATACTATGATGTATATGTGTGGATATGGTCCTTAGACCAAATCTTGGTCTTCATAGAAGTCTCTTTTCCGAAAACCGATGTGCTAGTGTGATTTGTTGTCTATATGAACTTTAAATCCCCATGGAATAATACAACTATATGCAAGCACATACCTACACATTCTCCGGCCAATTCTGTGCTTTACTCAGTCATGTGCTTTATTTACATATAGAATTTAAGAATTTAAAACATGTAACTATTGAATCCACATTTGTTTACATTAGATTTGGAATATACTAAATGTAGGTCATATTAAATCAATTATATAATATCCATAACCAATCGGTTAGTATTGTAGTTGGTATATGAGGATAGTTGTTGTACCTTTAAAGCATCTCCAACCCCACTGCAAAATGGAGTGGGGTTGAAGATGCTTTTATAACTCAATGGTTGAGTTTCACTATTGAGTACTATTGCATTATGATTTGTTTGTTTTTCCCCTAAATATTAATATACACATTATTTTATCAAATGCAAAATTGGTACATAGAATACTAATGGGTTGAGATAAACGTTTAAATATAGGACAATTCTCTCACATAATCATTTGTAAGTTTTTGCCACCAAAATATTCCTAAAAAAAATGACTAAACCAGCCTTTTTATTTTGAAAATTTTAATTTTTTTATTTTTTAAAATTTGAAATTCCACCCTCAAAACTCCGCCTCTTAAATATAAATCTTAAGTCTAGATTAGTTAACGCTAAAATATAAATGTATATTTGTTCTTTAATAAAATCTTTTTTGGTCATTTTCCTCTTTGAAAACTATTTTTTACGAAAATAAACTAAAAATGGTTATCTTATAAAATTTATTTTAAATATATCTCAAAGCCTATTAGTAACCTAAGTAGCTATATATTTAACATATTGTACAAAGTAATATATATCAATAATTTATTTCCATATATTTTTTTAAAAAAAACAGAAACGTTTTGGGGTCCTATATATCATATTCACAGGCTTGGTCCAAGTCACTATATATGTGTATATATATTTTTGTTTAAATTTTGAAATATATGGTTTCTATTATTTTTTTAATAAGAGTGGTGATGGATGTGAAGGCCAAATTTCTACAATCTTTAGTATCCTTTCCATCAAACAAAAAGTTTCAACAAATCATTTATCTTGACTTCTATGCATTTCACAACATTTGATTTTACATTATGTTAACATTTTGGCATACAAAATTATCTAGATTATTTGTAAAAATTATTCCGGGGGCCTTAGGCGAAAAAAAGTTATTTGTAAAAGGATAAAAAAATTGAAGACCCAACTATAATAAATTAAGAAATTGGGAGCCCATTTGTTAATGATTTTTTGATGCATTTTTTTTTAAAAATATAGGGGTCCCTATGCGGTCGTTTCACCCTGCTCCCCTCAGGACCGCCCCCGGAAGTAATTAGTATTTGTGAATTATTTTTGTTGTGTTTCAAGGGCATATTAATTAGATTTCAGCATATATTTGAAATGTATTGATCATGATTTGTTTTGCCCTTAACAAATATATATAGTATATGATTTGCTACGTGTAAGAGTAAGATTCATGTTTTTATTTGTCTTTAGATTGATGAATCAGAATATATAATATGGATCACAACGGGAAAAGAGACATTTGCCCACTCCTCTAGTACGATATGAAGGTACTTACTTGAAAAGATCGGTCTCATAAGGAAAAAACAAGACGTAGCGATGACTATAGGTCCCATGTGGTGACACATCGACGAACTATTGAGACATAAAAAGAGGATGAGAGTGCGTGGGAAATGAGAATCCGAGGTAGAACACCATCTCTCATCCATCATCGTACGGTCACTGTTCATCTTAATCAAGTATATCGATTTCACATTTTTGATAGCGATTGAAACCCATCATCATCATATATATTTGACTGCTAAAAGAATTTGACCCGTCCATTATTGTGGAGTAACATAGCGATAACTTAAACACACAATTTTAAGACATCATTAAAAACGGCAGAAATTATTTGACTTTCTACATGAGGACATATTAGATTAGTGATTTGATTTATATGGATAGGTTCAAATCTTAAGAAGATTTTAAAGGATTAAAAATCCAGAATGCTTTATATAAATCTTCCATTTCAATTTTTCTTATTTACCATCATATGAGGTTATACTTGTATATGCTGATTTTTTTAAACCACAAATACTACTCAAATATTTAAGCAAGAACAA
The DNA here is from genome assembly GCF_020379485.1 of Brassica napus. Classification (NCBI taxonomy): domain Eukaryota; kingdom Viridiplantae; phylum Streptophyta; class Magnoliopsida; order Brassicales; family Brassicaceae; genus Brassica; species Brassica napus. The sequence continues at coordinate 5,995,803 of NC_063445.1, read as the reverse complement.
AAAATTCACTCAATCATTCCAATTTTTATATATGCCTATTCTAAAGGAAATTTCTACTTTTCAGTAATAATTTTTAAAATTTATTTCTATGATAACTAATGCAATAACTTTTTCAATAATTTCAGAAAATGTTGAATACATTTTACAAACTACTTAATATATTAAGGAGATATTTGTTAAAAAAATCTAAAACTCTACAAAATCATTGATCCAATTGTCACCTCCTGTTATACTGCATGTACACAAAATTTTAAAAATACACCAGTGAAAAAATCATTATGCAATTATAAAATGTAATCAAGTAATTTATTGTTTAATTAGCTGTTCACAAAACATTTCAGTGAGGTCCAAAATACTTCATTAATGGACAGTAAGATACGATTACGTAAAAATATATTAAAAATCATAAACGGCGGCTTTATAGTCTGTTCCAAATCACGTTCCGAATTGTGGTTCACATTATTCATACAATTGTTTATGAATATCAATAAATCTCAGAATATTACATTACATAAATAATATTAGATCGAGGCCAGGACAATAGCGTGTCACTCTCCTCCCACATTCCCATGTATAAATACATATGCTTGGCGTTTCCTTTTGTTTCTACTCATATCCATCATTCTCTCTGATCTCAAGAAACAATCTCCAGCTCCTTCACATAACCCTCATACTCATCTAATAATCTTCAAGGAGTCTCAGATTCAGCTCTTATGGATCAGTTGCTACATCACCAGGTAAACGATTAAGATCCACAATTTCTAAATAGCTTTTTTTTTTGAAACATTACAATTTCTAAATAAATTTTTTTTGAAACATACAGTTTCTAACTACTTGTTTTTGTTTATTAAAATTAGAATCTTGATGGCTTTTTTTTTTTTTTTTTTCTTTCTATATTAGAATCTTGATGTGGTTTCTTTGTCTTTAAGGATGTTTATGGGAACTATAACAAAGCTAGAGAAGCCATGCGAGTACCATGTTCAAACCCAACACAACTAGATCACGATCAGAAAAAACCTTCTCCCGCGACTGGGGCGGCGAGGCCACAGCCACCGGAGCTAGCCCTGAGATGTCCACGTTGCGACTCAACGAACACAAAGTTTTGCTACTACAACAACTACAGCCTCTCTCAGCCCCGCTACTTTTGCAAATCATGCAAGAGATACTGGACAAAAGGTGGAACCCTAAGGAACATTCCTGTCGGAGGCGGCTGCCGGAAAAACAAACGGTCCACATCTTCGGCGACAAGAAGCCTCAGAACCACCCCGGAACCAGCTTCCCACGACGGGAAAGCGTTCTCGGCGGCGAGTTTCGGTGGGTTCGGTAACAATGAACACATTGATCTTAGCTTAGCCTTTGCCCTGCTGAACAAGCAACCTCCGGGGAGTTCTTCACAGCTAGGGTTTCCTTCAGAGTTCGGTAGCTCTCATCAGTCTGACATGGAGAGTGTGTTTGGAACAAGCCAGCAAAAGGAGAACACTGGTTATGTGTTTGGAAACGGGAGCAGCGGTTTGGAAATGGCCATGAGTGATCCAAACAAGGTCTTATGGGGATTTCCATGGCAAGTAAATGGAGAGATGAACATGGGAGGAGGAGGAGGTGGTCATGTAGATCATATTGATTCAGGGAGAGAGATTTGGACCAACATGAACTATATTAATTCTGGTGCTTTAATGTAGTTCGAATTAAAACCTCAATTTTAGTTGGGTCTTAATTTAGGGTCTGAATATCATATTTGTATTGGGATGAAAGATGGGGCTAGCTATTTTATGTAATGGTTAAGAAAATATAGATATATTAGGGCTTTTTAAAGAGTTTCAAACTTGAAGTATGGGGTTGGGGTTTGTTCTTCTGATCTAAATTAATGTTGAGTTTTTTTTCTTTTGTATGTTCATTGTTTCACTATGTTTTAAATGAGACATCTCCTTTGTTTTTTAAATTTGCAAAATAATTTGTCTATGGAGTTCATATAGTTGCTGGTGAAAAAAAACAAAGAGAAGATATCAATGAAAACAATAGTTTACTGAGGAATGGAATTGTGTATGTCAATTTTAAGCCCTAATTTCTCACAGTACTGAATCCCACTAGTTATTTCTCTCAAGAGGCTTCTTAGTGGCGCGGTCAATGACGTTGATGTTTCTACTTAATTGATTTGTTTTGTCTTTTTGTCAACAAACTTAATTGATTTAGTGACGTAAAGGATCAATTTTGGTAATTGTTGTTGTATAGTTTTGATTAAATATTGGTATAATGTGGACTGGTCGCTAATTTAATATATGCGATGGAATATACGAGTACTCTATGTAGTTATTTTAATTTAGACGATAAATTTTGATTTTATATTGATTTTTAAGGGGTGAGAATGTAAGACCAGTAATGATGAATCACCTAACCTAATTTTGATTAGATGGGCTAATATATATATACTTAGGAATTAAGAGAATGTTTTAAATGAATAGAAACATATCTTAGTTGGTTGGTAGTTTGCTTTACATACAGAAACACGCGTTTGTGTATGCATGTAGCAACACGCATTACTTATTATTAATATTATATCTATACTATTAAATCAGGATCTTATTATCTTTTTTACCTTAGTTTGCCATTTCTTTATTAACATTGTATGTTTCATTAAGAGCAATCAATTAATATTAATAACACATCTATATTGTGCCATTTTTTTCGGATCCAGCCCACTGTCCACATCAGATCTCTCTTGGGCCATTTGGGCCGATTAAGAAATCAGATTCAATTCTCACTTTTTTTTTCCTTTGGGTCATTGAATCCAAGTTCAAATAATTTTTTTCAACCATTCTTAATTATTTTTTTTCTTTTCTTAATATAATTTAAGCATTCATAAAAAAGTTGAATTTTTTCATTGAAAAGTATAAATCTTTATTAAAAGTATATAATTTTTTTATTAAAAATATTAACCACATAATAAAATTAATTTATCAGAGTTATACCAACTTAATTCATTAAAAAAATAAAGTTTAATTTTTTAAACATAAATAGTCATTTAAAATGAAACACGATAAAGAAAGATAAAAAATTTAAGTCTTTTATAAAATAAAACACAAATATATGAAATATGACATTTACTAAATATTTGTCAATTGAAAAAAAAAAAAAAATGAACCCGCGCTTTGAAAGCGCGGGTCAAAATCTAGTATGCACTTAAATTAATGAATCAAATATGCCAATTACACTATGTTTACATACCGAGCTTGGTTATGGATTGGAACAAGTTAATATAGGTGTTGAAGATGATGAATTTTGGGAGAAGATCCAAACATCAACTGACATTTGTGTGCTAATAAACTGTGACCGATTATGAACCATATAAAAAATGTGTTTTTACTATTTACCTGGAAGTAACCTAGTGTCAGGAAACTGTCTTTTTACCATGATAAATTGTATTTATTCAATTTGGTTACAAAAGCAAACACTCTTTTGTTCTGACTAAACTCTAATCTCGTAGAATTGTATTATAATTTTGGTCTTTGTGAATTTGATCCCTAATTACTGTATCTATGGTTGGTTTTAGTGGTTAAAAACCTAATCAGAGTGTCGGGTTAATGAAATTGTGTCATAATCTAGCATCTGAATCAGAAAATACTTCCACATTATTCTCATTTCTACTATTACATACCTTCCTCTTAAGACTCAAGACCTCTCTATGTGGTTGTGGTCTTATTTAAACTACACGGCCTTTGGTTAATACTCCGAATATTCCTCTCTCCGTTACAGAAGCCGTTATGGGCCTTATTTTAGGCCCAAGTGATAATTCCGTTCATGCTAATTAAGCCAGAGGCTTTGCTGCCTTTGATGTTAACATGCAACAATAACAGAATTAACAGTCTCCCTCCCGAATACTTACTTAAACATAAAATTACCATAGCTCAAATCTTTCGAACGAGTGTTTTTTTTCTTCCAGAACATAGTTCAAACTACTAATTAACATCAATACCAGAGTCACAGGAGTGGCTCTTATTATTATATTAGTCATTCTCCAGCTATTTCTGAGGCTTCTTCCACAAAACACCAATCTTCTTGAGCACATTCCCATTTTTCTTCTTTGCCACTTCATCATCAACATCCTCAGAGTAAGGAGAGTTCGTCTGATCACAATTCTCACCGAACTTCCCATTATTGTTTACAGCAGAAAGCATGGAGGTAGCTGCTTCAGCAGCTTTTCTCCATTGGTTTGACTGAACTTTGAGCTTCCTGAGTTCTGTCTCCATCTCTGAGTTTGACGCTTGAGTTGCATCTAGCTGCTCGGCGACTCTAACCGCTCTCTTGCTACTCTTGTCAGCCTCTTCCATTGCAATCCCTAACTTCACCAGCGCGTCTTGTACATCTCTCTCCCTCTTGTGGATATCTGACTTCAGTGTCTCGTTCTCGTCTGAAACTATCTGGAATTCGGTCTCTTTATCCATCATATCCGCCTTCAGGTTCTCCAACTCCTCCCTTAGTTGCTTCAGCTCAGCTTCAACATCTGTCTCTTTCTGGCTCTTCATCAGTTTTGAGTATAGATTATCTTTCTCCTCTGAAACAAACTGTAGTTCCGTTTCCTTGTCTACCAGCCTCGCCTTTAGCTCGTCTATCTCGGAGTTAGCTATCTTCAATTCAGACTGGAGTTCAGCTTGTATCCTTAACCGAGAAGAAGCCTCTACGTTCCCCTCTTGGTCTTTTTGTTCAGAAGCTTCTAGAGCTGCTCTCAGTCTCTCTACCTCACATCTCAAGGAAGATACTTGTTCATAGTCTTTAAGCAAAGTTTCATTGTTTTCCAAATCCCCTGGATTGGCATGAAGTTTAGTCACAACACCTTCAAGCCATCCCATTCTAGCTTTTGTCTGTTCAAGCTCTGCAGCCATCTTCTTATAGCTTTCAACTGCTTTTGCGCCATCTGACTTCAGTTCCTCTACTGTCTTTTTAGCATTCTCCAGTTGCCTAAGAGTTTCAGTGGCTAAAGCCTCGGTTTCAGCCTCTGACACCTCACAGTCCTTAAGCTGGTCCCTAAAATTCTCGACTAAGAAAAGTGTGTCCATCAAGTTTCCCCTCAGAAGGTGAATCTCCGAGTTACGCAGCTCCGCCTGTTTCACATGACCAGCTTCAGAAGAAGCCACCATCTCGATCTGAAGCTTGAGTTGTCTGATCTCCTGAACAAAAACAGCCAATCCTCTCCTTTCATCAAACTCCAAATCACATTCCTCCAAGGTTGAAACTTCCAAAGACTGGTTCTGAGTCTCCTGGAGCTTAGAGGAAACTTCTTGTAGCTCTTTCCTGGACTCTTCTGCTTCTTCCTCTGCTTGCTTCTTTGCTGTCTCAGACACTGCTAATTGATCTTTCGCCTTCTTCAGCTCCTCTTGAAGCTGAGAGACTAGCGATTCAAGCTCCGTTATTCTGCTTGGCCTCTTCTTCTGTTTAACAAACAAGCATGGCAGTGTTATGGAAACAGACTAGTTGCATTTTCATCTCTCAACTACTCCAAACTAAATGCTATAGGCCCCAAAGTCAATACAGAAACATGTTATGATGGAAAGGTTTGTTTTGGATCAAGCAAATAAAAGAGAATCTATGAAATCATTTTCAAGACCCTTAGATTGAATCTGAAACAAGCTTTAGTAAAAGAGGCTCATACCTCGGAGACAGGGCTGCGTGGAGACCTACGGTCTGAAACTTTTGGGCTTTTATCCTTTGGTGTTCTGCTATTAGCTGAGACAGGAGATGAAGAGGAGTCAGGCTCTAGCGCTGGTATCTTCAGTGGCCGAGCAGCTCGAGGAGACACCTTCTTGGGAACATCTTGAGATCCATTTCTGCCCCCAAACACACACAAAGATTAAAAACAAGAAGATATTCACACCCAACGGTTGCAAACAAATGTGCCAGAGAAAGGAAAAAAAAAACTTTTTACTAATAGTAACAGATCATTAGAGGTTGAGATTGGTTTTTTTGATTAAACAGAAAGCAATAAGTATTGAGGACCACAAGAATGCAACCTTTAAGATTCAGTGTAGAAAAAACAAATCCCACAACAAAACCACACAAGGGGAGAAGAATCAAGCCATAAATGCAAAGAAAAAACTACTATATAGAAAGACAAGAACCAAGATTTTACCTTGCCTTCTGGGTCATCATACTGTGATATTATCCCTCAAATGCACAGGATGAGTATCTTTTGGGTTTACCGAAAAGATATGTCCAGCTTCTTCAATGTAGCCCTGACCCACCAAGAAGTGTAGAGAGCTCATGAATATTTATTGCAGAAAGATGGACACACATATAACAAATCCAATGGCAGAAAAAACATGATAGGAGTTATTACAAAGAAAGAATAAAGAGTAAAAAATATACTAACCTCTGTAATCTAATCTATTACTAGAAAATGAACATTTTAAAGAAGATATAAAATGTTTTCTTGCACTTCCTACTAATGTCTTATGTTGACATAGAGAAACGTTGGATTCTGTCACAATCAAACTTCTAATTTATAACAAATGCATGGCTTCTTTTTTTGTTTGCTTTTAAGACTACTTATATTTCTAATCTGCTCACATCACAGCTCTAGAACACCACAAAACAATCTTGGTATTTGATATTTTATCTAAGGAGAATACAAGAGTTTAGTCAATAATTTATAAATGAGAAAGATACAATCAGAGTCAAAATCTCAGGTGAACCAAAAGCATAATGCCAAAACGCCAAATGATGATTTCAAAGACTGTATTTTGTTCTGGAGTTTCACAAATAAACCCAAACAAAACAAAGAAAGACCAACTCTACTCATATCATGACACTGTAACCATTGATGTTAACTACACAAGCAGTTTGAATATAAAGTCACAAAAAAAGGAAACGTCCTTTTGTTGCCCTCTTGACTATGTAATGTTCACAACCTATCATCATGTAAGGCTGGTACCAAGGGGTCCTACACACAACTACACAAGCAGCACACAATGTGGTAGATTTACATTAATGTCCCTACAAGATTAACAAGCTGGGGTTAAAACTGTCGTTTTTTTACATCAAGTTCCAACCTTTCCTCCATTATTGCCGTGAAAGGAGGCGACTTAGACGTTGAAGAACTACTACCATGATTCATAACAAATGACTCTAAACATCTTTCACATGAAATTTATATATAAATTAATACTAAACTCAAAGACAAGACAAGCAGAAATAAAATAAAATATACTATATGATTTACTGGATGAACTTTTCCAAGAAAAAGGAGAATCTAGTTTATAAAAAAAAAACTTGAGTGAATCAAGCAATCACATAAAGTAAGCATAAGAAAACAATCACAGGGCAGCACAGAAGTAGCTTCAACATTTAACCTTAAAAGTTACAAAAAACAAAGAAAAAAGGAGTTTTTTTTTAAATATATAATTAGACTATATATGAAGAACTATAAGCTGAAATAAGAATACCACAAAATAAAAGAAGAAGAAAAAAGGAGACATCTTTGGTGTTTCAAGCTCCTATAAGGCTAAACCCTATATTTTAATTCCATGGAGAAAATAATTCAAGTTCCCAAGATATTCATTCATGTACAATGAAGGAATGAAAACACACAAAGACTCGAGCTTTCTTCAATTAAACGAAACTAGAAACGTAAAATGCGGAATATAAAAAAAAAGGGAACTTTTTTACACGGAAAAGAAACTACATTTTTGCAGGAAAGCAGTGTAGCTAAAGGTCTCATGGTAGTATTGATCAGAATCAAAATCAGAGGAACAACAAAAATGTGGAAAAAAACATCAAAAGGGGTAGAGAGAGATTTGAGAAGCAAAACCTGAATCAATAGAGTAAACCAGTGCGAGATGTGAGAGAGAGAAGTGGGTAGAGTATAATGTGTGTGTTGTGGGTTTGGGCAGTGAGTAGTTTGAGAGAAAAAGAAAAGAGGAGAGAAGGGAACATAAAAGGTTATTCCAAAACGCAGCCAGACAAAGCGTACTCCTTTGTCGTTTTGACTGTATAGTGTGTTCTCCATTCATTATTTTTGAATTTCAATTTCCGGTTTTCGGACCCGGGAATCTTTCATACACTACATTTTTTGTTATGTTACTTTAGGCATTTTTTTTTTATCAACACTTTAGGCAATTATTAATTGTATAATTTACATTAATTGTATAGTTTCTTATTCACTTGTATTTTCTCAACAATTGATTTATTGTCTATTTTCGCCAACCTTCCCTTGTTTCCTCCGTAAATTATATCAAAACTAAATTCTTTGTCCGCGCTACGCGCGGAAAATGCTTTTAACTAAATACATTAATTTTAAGGTGAAAATCTCTTAAAATATTGAAAATGTATTTGCTAATTTTAATTAAGATTTGATTGGATGTCTTATAACTTTTTTCTAGTTAGGGAGAAAAAATTTGTGAATGAATTGATGAAGATAGATTTAATGCACTTATTATATTCGAAGGCATAGTACAATAATTTGCTGGGATACAAATAAAGAAACATATTGCTTTAATTTGTCTTGATGTTTTTGTTTCGTTGAATAGGTGAAGTTGCTCTTGAGTTCATTATTTGGTTGACTTGTTATTAGTCCTTTGAGGTGCTTGATGTATTTGATTAAGCTTTTAAAATAAAATCTTGTTGCTAGTGATGAAGCTAAGTTGTAGTTTTCCCGCAATAGTGAGTGTATTATTTGTATGAACAATAAATTAAATATAGATCGCTTACCTTTAGATAGTCTTGGGATGATGCTTGTGACGATAACAACTTGAAATTTTCGAGCTTATGACGATAAAATTATCTATTTAAATGATGTTCCGTCATATTAGTGAGTTTTTATGTCAAATTTATATTTTGTATATTTAATAACACCTTATTGTGTTTTTATGGTTTTAATAAATGTGTTTGTAATTCTATTTTTATTGCTACGATCATGATTTTTTAGTGATCAATGATAATTTAATTTTAACATTATGTATTATATTTTATCATATATTTTCTATTTAGATTTTCCAATCTTCATGCTGTCATTTATTTTATAATCATTTTAATTAGGTAATAGGTTTAAAACATGTAAATAAAACTGTGTATGTTGTAAATTTAGACTTTTTAGCGTAACTGAGCACTATAAATTATGAAAATTATAAATAAATAAAATTATGGGAATTATAATATGATTTTATTTTACTAAATCTTTCTTACTGTGTTTATTTGTTGTTTTATTTCATATTTTTAAAATTTTATTGGCCGATTGTTTAATTGTAGAGAATTTCTATTTCCAATTTTTGTACCTTCATTCTATCTTTTTGTTATTATTTAAAGGATCTGATATTTTTTAGTAGTGTGTATGATATTTACAAATTTGTTTACTATCTTTCTATTAAGAAAAAAATATAATGAAAATACTAATGTGATTGAATATATTTATCACAATATTTACAATATATTTTGATGACATATATTTTTAGTCATTCTTGAGTCTATATGAAAATTTATTTGCAAATAAGTTGTATGTTGCTGTCTGTATATATCACCCAGCCGTTATGCTTCCGGGTCATATACCTTAAAAGTCTTCGATTGATTTTTGTTTGTTTTGTTTCTCCAATTACAATGTATATAGTCTTTGTATGGTTTGATCATTTCTTTTTTTTTTCCTGATCAAACTACTGATATCATTAGATAGAAAAATTACACTTCATAAATGGAGTGAGTGTTTGTACGAAAGAAAACCGATTTAGCCACTAATATATTGAGATATCATAATATTAGAAGGTATGGAAACTCTTCCCTATTGTCTTGAGCTAGATATAGTTTAGATGTTGTCAACTGACTTTTTTTTTATCAAGTTGTCATTGATTCTATTTTTGTAATAACTGGAAAACATCGTTATGTCTTACTTACATCACATGTAATTGGTTTGTATAGTCTTTTGTACGGTTCAACCATTTCTAATATATTGAGAATATCATAATATTAGATGTTTGCTTAATTATAAATTAACAATATTTACATTTTATATAATTATAAAAATATCAAAAATCATAATATTATAATAAATATAAAAATTATATTTAGAAAGCTATAGTTTTAATTTTTTTTAAATTATAGAAAATATTTTTATTTAAAAAAATTATAATATTAATTAAAATAATATAGATATATTTTAGTATTTTTATAATTAAAATTTAAAAATTTTATTGAATATTTTTTATTTTTGTATTTATATTATTTAAAAAAAAAGAAAAAAAAATATCCTTCCGCAACCGCAAACGTCAACTGTAACCAGCTTTTGAATTTTTGAGGTTTAGAACGGTTTAAAGCGGTTTAGAGCGGTTTGAATGATTGTTGCAAAACGCCAACAACCGCTACCAACCGCAAAAGCTGCGTTTACGGGTGGTAGCGGGGAAACTAGTCGTACCCTTAGTATAGGCTATGCACCCATGAACCCGTCCATCGGTCCGCTTCATTTGGACTCACAGGTTTTGGTCATATGATTGTCAACTGATAAAGTAATATTTAAGGTCTGACTGGTTCAAACGCAGCGGTTGCACTTGCGGGAGTTTGTGGAAGTGGGTGGCTGCGATTTTAAGCATTATTAAGTGTTTTGTATAACTAGCATAACATTTGAAAATTATTGCGTTTACAGGTCATTTTGATTGGTTTACCCACATTTGAAAAAATCAATTAATAAAACATTATTTAATAGACAGAAAGTTTAATTACAAAAATGCTAATTTTAAAACTCAATATAAAATAATAAATATAAAACTATATTTATAAATAATATTATTATAATAAATATAAAAATTATATTTATAAATCATATTATTATAATAAATATAAAAATTAAATTTATAAAATAATAGTACTAAACTTTTTTATATATATATATATACATATATTAGTATTTATAAAAACTTATATATAATTATTTATTTTTATATTTACATAATTTAAAAAAAATGAAAAAAATTTACCAGCTTTTAATTTTGAGAGGTTTGGAACGATGTAAAACGGTTTGTGTGATTGTTGTAAAATGCCGACAACCGCTACCGACCGCAAAAATTGCGTTTGTGGGCGGTAGCGGATAAACCAGTCAGACCCTTAATTAATGGATCCTTTGGCTTTTCCATCGCCTTACACATACCCCATATAAAAGAATACTATCAAATACTCAATTTCGCATCTTAATAATTAAGTTAGGTCATAGAAAATTAGAAATGATATTGTTTACATATATTTTCTTCGAAATAATACATGCAGAAGCAACAGAGGGGAGTGAAGTTTTTGATAACAAACTCGAGAATAAGCCTTTCTAGACATATATTTGGCTATTTGCTTCTTGAATAATTGATGAATGTTCCCTCTGTTTCCTTGTTTGATCTAAAGTAAAATGTGAAATCTAGATCATTTTGTCTCTTTAGCTAAACCATTCCAGAACTCCACCGATTCTAGATCAGCGTGATGCTCGATTGTGGTTCCAAAACCTAGAGTTCCTGAGGTTCAGACGAAGTGATAAAATGTAAGGCGAAGCCTCTCAGATGTAACCACCAGCCATCCATAACACACAATGAATGATTCTGCAATTAGAAAGGGGTCTCATTTGTGTTTACTAATCTAAAGATCTGAGTCTGAGATATGTGAAAAAGGAAGATGATGAGATTACGTTAACCCCGAAGGTGAGATTCAATAATTATAAAAATTCAAACTACACATACAAAAGGAAAGTTGAAAGCGTTATCCATATAATCAGTTCTTTCATGAGATTATTTAATAAAGGAAGGATGTATAATGATTCTTACATTTCCTTCGGTTTCAGAATCCTCATAGCTTATCCTCATAGCTTGACAGATTGTAGAGAAGGACCACGTCTTGTCTTTTTGATCAGTTCTTTGTATTCCCAGAGAACAACATATTGATGGAGTGATCTGTTCTTGATCTTGTTCCTCTTGATCTTATCTTCCACTGAATCTCCTCTTTAATTAAATCTGATAAACATAAAAAAATAGGCAACGAAGTTGACTTTCGTTTTGGGTCTTAGTGGTTCGATCCGATAGCTATTAAACTTAAGCGGCATTCCTCTAACAGACAGCAGCAACAAAAACGATTTGGTTAACTGAGTCACTTCACTGTAACGAAACATGATATAAGTTGGTACATCACAAGTGACTGAATACGCTGAAAGTTTCAGACAGAACAGCTAAAATATATAAGATGGGACTTTGTTTAACAGAAGAAGATGATGTCCTGATGACAGAAACTCATATCATGTTTGAGAGTTCATTTCAAGACTAAGAACGCAATAACTGAATCATTATCAATATTATTGATTCAATACTCCTAAAACACGTATAGTAAGTAGGTAACGATATAGTGATCTAGGAAAATAATTTATCGTGGATCCAGAAAGAAGGAGATCAAGGAACGAACCAGCCACGAATGCAAGAGCTGTAATCAGAGTTCGTGTCCTAGTAATAGTGATGATCATGATAGCAGACAGTGATTGTATTGTTCTGGTGGAGGCTGAGGCTGAGGCTGAGGCTGAGGCTGAGGCTGAGGCTGAGAAGTACCCTGATAGGCGCCTTCGTAAGGAGGACACTGAGGCGTTTGAGGTGGAGGTCCGGATGGATATCCCAGAGAAAGATACTGAGATTGGTAAGATAATCAATTTGATCACCAGGGAAAGAGAGATTTAGATTTGAGCCAGAATATCAAAGGGTTCTTTCTTCTACCGCAAGGAATCCTAACAAAATAAGAAGTGGATTACGATATTACATACCTAGAGGAGGATACGATTCATGCGCTTTAGCTTTGGAACTGTTAGGGTTTCATCACCATTACTTTAGCTTAGAAGAGTTTCGGGTTTATTTGAGGTAAGTGTAGACGAAGCGGTTTATAAAGGAGTATAAAGAAAGGGAAGTGAAACGAATTCTTCGAGAGGGGAGTGAAGAACATAATTGATTGTTGAAGAGACTAACGGAGATTTACTGGTATAGGAAAAAGACAAGACGGAGTCCCTATGAAAGAAACGATCAACGCTTCATTTGAGAGGTGGGCTTGATCTGGGCCAATCCTTAATATTATAAACCCACACGAAGAAGCCTATTTTTATGCATTTTCGACTTGAACTGATATACACTGTGAATGAATGAGTGAATCAAAACTAAATTTTCTTAAAGGCAATAAAATGTCAAATGAAAATCAAAATACAGGAAAATCTGTTCTAAACCATCACACGCGAAGTTGATAATTAGTTTTCATATTGTTTTTGAGTTTTTTTTATCAATTGTCAAGATTGTTGTTATATTTTGTTTTAGAGTAGATAACACAAAATATACACTTTTGTAGTTTCAAAATGTGTGTCTAGATGTAAATATTTAAGTAAATCATCTCTCTTGTTTTGTAGCTTTTGGAAAATCTATAATGCTTGACTGTCTTTACTCTAAGACCACATGCAACGCGGGATGTTAGCTATTTCTTAGCGCTAATCCTTGGGCAAATCAGGATAAAATACTATTATTAAATTAGCTTGAGCTAAGAAAGAATCATTAATTAAGGATTGTTCGGCTTTGGTCCTAGATGAGCTGGCAACATTTGATTCGTGCGGAGAAGTGTTGTGTTTCGTATGGGGAAAGTGAAACTTTCATTTTCGCGTCTCGAGCTGAAAAAAAAACCTCTCCATCTCTAAAGGCGAAAGCAAAGGCGATTCGGCGATCCGCTTCGTTGAAGGTAAATCCGGTCGTTTAAACTCATTATTTTTTCTTATGGAGTTGATGCATGTTGATTTCATCAGTTTTTAGGGATTCGATTGTGGGGTTTGAATAGATTTTGGGATTAAAATCGAATTGGGGATTTAATTCGAATTAGGGTTTCCGTCTGGGTTTGCTATTCTCTTCTTTTCGACAAGCTTCTTTGTTGTTTCGTCGCGATTAAGGGTTCGATTGAGTTGTAAATCGATTTAGGGTTTCTAAATCGATTTAGGGTTTTCTAATTTGGGGCTTTTGATTCGATTATATTTTTTTTGTTCTTGTAGGTTCTAAATGGAGGAAGAACTGCGAGATAAGAATGCACACAAAGCATACTACAACATGCTTCATTTCATTTCAGATGCCTAACAGGGAATTCCCAAGTTGTGCCCCTATGGATCTATCACGAAGGAGTTCGTCGACGAAGAGGATACATATGACTACCTCCCTGGGAAAAGATACTTCATCTGCAAAGACTAGCAGGTTCAAAATATTTTGTCTCTTTATACTCCATATTGATTTGCTGTTTGATAAATCATTTTATGTTTTGTCAGAATGACGGGCTGCATTTCAGGCAACCATGGGTTATGGGTGTGCAACAAGAGATTGAGAGGCTCAAACAACGGTTTCACGAGCAGGAGAAGCTTCTGCGAGAGTGCGAGGCGCTTAAGGTTAGTTTATAACTTAACGTTGATTGCTGTTTGTACAATCTTTCTAACATATTGTTTGTTTTCTCTGATGTCTCTTCAGGCCAAGGTTAAGATGCTGCTTCAGCGTGTGTCTGAACTTGAGAGAGTCCGCTGAGGTTAGTGTTTTGAACTCTTTAAATCTCTAGTTCAAAATTCCCAGTTTGAATTCATACGGATTTAATTTTGTAGTTTGAGAACAAAGTAGGATAGTGTGTGTGTCTCCTTGTAGTTTGAGAACAAAGTAGGATCGTGTGTGTGTAACTTTGTAGTTTGAAAACAAACTAAGATTGTGCGTGTGTCTCCTTGTAGTTTGAAAACAAACTAGGATTGTGACTGGTTAACGTTGTAGTTTGAAACTTAACTTCGTAGTTTAAATGCACACCAAACCACCATTAAATTGTGCCTTAACTGCTTCTTTTAGACTAAAACATTCATTTAATTGTCGTGAGCTGTTCTGATATGACAATTTTCTACTAGGCTTCAATGTTGTTAATGTAGAATCCTTTATTTAATCCTCTGTGTTTCTACTAGAGAAACACATACTTCTTCCTAAATGGCAAATAACAATGGTTATGTTAACCTATTAGCGAGCCAAGGGTCAATTGACCTTGGCTCATCACAACCTTTTTTCTTTACCGGTCAAAGTAGTGATGAGTCTAGTGTCAAAGAGAGGAGAAAGTGGTCACCGAAGGAGGATTTAATCCTCATAGGTGAGTGGCTCAACACCAGCAAAGACCCAATAGTGAGTAATGAACAAAAAGTCGGTGCCTTCTGGAAGAGAATTGTAGAGTTCTACAACTCCAGTCCTCTCCTGGTTGGGACTATCCCACGAGAACTTGGGCAATGCAAGCAAAGATAGGCTAGGATCAATAATTTGGTCTGTAAGTTTGCTGGCTGCTACGACATGGCACTGAGGGAGCAGACAAGCGGGCAAAATGACAATGATGTGATGAAGTCTGCCTTGGATATCTTCCACAGTGACCAGAACCAGAAGTTCAACTTGGAACACGCGTGGAGGGAGCTTAGGCATGATGTGAAATGGTGCTCCACCTATCTTGAGAAGGAAAAGCGCAAACCAGTGGATCCTGTTGATGGCGAAGGGGCAGTGCCAAAGCCAGAAGAGAGACCAATTGGGGTTAAGGTTGCGAAGGCTGCTAAAAAGAGGAAGAAAACTGGAAAAGAAGAAGAATTGGCAAAGCTTGAGAATTTGTTGGAGATCAAAAAACAAATCTCAAAGCAAAGTTTCCTAGAGAGTTTGCTTGCAATGCCCGAGCCTCTCTCTGAGATGGAATCAGCTCTCAAAATGAAACTTATGTTGGATTTGTTGTAGGGTTTGTTAGCTCTAACCTTAGTTTCAGATGTTTGCATTAGACTAGTTTCAGATGTTTGCATTAGACATAAGTGTAGTTGTCATTTCACATTTACATACGTAATTTTTCTCTACTTACACACGTGATTTTCCTCTGCTTACACACGTGATTTTCCTCTGTTTCAGGTGAAGTACAAGACCATGTGCTTGTTGAAGACAAAAGCTGGTATCTCTTCTCTGTTCAGTCACGGGTGGTTTGTCTCTTTCTCCTGGTATTTCGATGTGAACCAAGTCACGGGTTATTTGTATCTTTCTGTTTGTATTTTCATGTGTACCAAGTCGTGTAGCATGTTGCCTTTATAAGTCTGTCTGTAGACTCGGATGTTTATGTGAACCAAGTCCTTTGTGCTTCTTATTCCTTGTACTGTCTCAAAAATGGATTTAATGATGTTTTAGTGTATTCTATTTCCTTTGCTTGTACTATCTATTTACAAACCAAAGGATTTAAAATCCTCAAAAAACCTCGCTGATTCAGCAATCCTCAAAAAATGGCGTACTACCTAACAGACGGTATATATCCAAAATGGTCAACATTTATCCAATCTATCACACTCCATTAAGGTCCTAAAGCAGAGTTATTTGCTAAAGTTCAAGAAGCAACCCGAAAAGATGTGGAGCGTGCTTTTGGTGTGTTGCAAGCTCGATTTGCGATAGTGAAAAACCCGGCTCTATCATTGGACAAGGAAAAAATATGGAAGATTATGAGAGCATGTATCATACTGCACAATATGATAGTCGAAAATGAACGAGGTGGATACACTCTGTACGATACATCTGAATTTGAAGAAGGAGACTCGACCAGAAGTTCACATGTAGAGCATATTAACAACATGCCTTCACATTTTGGTAATATGCTTGGCCTACGGAATCAGGTTCGAGATAGGCGTACACACGAAAAATTGAAAAATGATTTAATAGAAAATATTTGGAACAAGTTTGGTAATTATGAAGATGTATAATTATTGTATGTTTTCTTTTAATCATTGAATAAATAAAAATTTTAAATTTAAATGTTTTACAAATTTAATATTTTTAATTCTTAAAGACTTCATATTGGATAACACCATTGGACATACATTTTAGAGTAAAGTCCTTAACTATTCAAAAAGCAAAAAAAATTATATTATATTGCTAAAGACTTCAATTGTGGGTAACACCATTAGAATTGCTCTTACATTCTCCATTCAAGACTGATATTTTGTTTAAATTCTTGCAATTGCTTCTCTAAATATAAGGCAAGCTGTTGTCACTCTTTTATTCTAAGGCCATGAGGCAGTTTAAAGAATGGACATGGTGTGAGCATATGAATGAAACAGTCGATATTAAGAGGGCCAAAAAAGAGGGAAGTTGTTAGAAACTTTCATCGTCCACTTCCGTAGACGATTGAGTGAGTCATAAACATAGAGTTGTTGGATGAGGAAGAAGATAGCTGTGATAGTGAAGGAAGCATGAGCTGTGGTGGTGGGGTGATAACTCCAATCCCGGGAGAATATGGCCAAAACTCCGGCAAAGCTAGGTTCCCGTTTAAGTATTGCACCACTTGTTCCATGGACGGTCTTGCACTTGGAGCAAGGTTTGCACATAGCAAACCGACTTTCAGAACTCTCTCAACTTCCTTTGATGAGAACTCTGCCAACCTCGGATCTATAGCATCAATCAAAGAAGATCTTTTCCAGCAATCACAAACCCATTTGATCAGAAACCGCTTTGCAGCCGACAAGCCAGGTTCCACTGGTCTCCTCCCACAGCTTACCTCAAGCAAGAAAACACCAAAGGCGTATACATCAGTTCCAGTGGAAGGTCCCATTGTTGAAAGCTCAGGTGCCATGTAACCAACAGTTCCAACTGCAGCCGTTGTGGTGGTTGGATCAGTCCCTCGGTCGTATAACCTGGACATACCAAAATCTCCCAACCTTCCATTAAACTCCGCATCCAACATAACGTTAGCAGCTTTGATATCTCTGTGTATAACAACTTGATCAGCTTCTGTGTGTAAATAGCTAAGAGCTGACGCAATGTCATTGACGATGGCAAATCTTCTCCACCAGGGGAGAGTCGATCTATCAGGATCAAACAAGTAATGGTCAAGGCTACCATTTGGCATGTACTCAGAGACCAATAATAACTCATGTTTCCTCCTGCAATACCCAAGAAGCGGCACCAAGCTCCGGTGTTTTAGCCTCCTCATGCAAACGATCTCAGCCACAAACTGCTTCATACCTTCCTCACCATCATGCGATACTCTCTTCACAGCCACTTCTCTCAGTTCTAGTGTTCCTTTGTAGACTTCACCAAAACCTCCTCTCCCAAGAAACTCATTTCTACTGAACCCTTTAGTTGCTTTGTATAGAGACTTATACGAATACCTGAACGGACCATATTCCTTCTCCCATTCCTCTCTTACCTCCGCGTACAAGTTCTTCCTATACATATAAGCTGCTCCAGTAAGAAGACCCAAAACTAATAAACTTATTAAACCAAGGAGGGCATCAAGCACCAGAGATGTAGACTTGATTTTATTGTGGGGATGGGGAACTTTGGGGAGCTTTGAGACGTCAATCTTCTGAAGAGACGCCATGGTTTTGCTGAAACTCCACCCGAGTATGTACTGGTAGGTCATGGTTGACCCGGTTGCACCAGAAAACCCCACAAACATTCTTCTACCTTGCACAATCTCGGTAAGATTGATGGACGTTGATGACAAAAGAGGCTGGCTTGGTTTCTTGTTTCTGAGAGGAGCCAGTGAAACGTTGAGTGTTGTTCCTTCATAATCCACCCATACTTGAATAGGATCTCCACTCAATAGTTTTATGTCTATCTTTCTACCTTTCTTGTCTGAAAAGTAAGATGCGTTGGCAGAGATCACAGACTTTGCACTGTTCACATCAATCCCAACATGATTATCACTGATGTCTCCTACATCTGGAGCTTTAGCTATATCAAGCTCAACAGCCAACACACGCGTGGAATCAGATCCGTTCGCGTTGAAAAGACCGAAGAATCGACTAGGTTCCGCGCCTTTGAAGTCTGTGGAGTGAGACACAAAGAACGCCATGCCGTGGCCACTGGTCTCGCCTACAGGGAGCAGCGCACAAACGAAATGTGTTGAGAAAGAGACTGGCTCAGATGAGTTGAAGTCAACTGGCTCCTGAAAGAAAGCATGACCTATTTGCGTTGCTGTCGCATTTGTCAGCTGCAGGACATGTTTTTTTGGAAGGATTATTGCACTGCCGTCAAGATGAAGACGATGATCTCCTTGGTCAAAGCCGTTGTAGACAAACGACGTGTCTTGTTGAATTGATGGGTAAACACAGTATAACATCAAGATGATTCCTAGAAGCAATTCTTGAATCATGGGTAATGAAACAAGAGAGAGTTTTGTTTCTTCCTTTTTTTTTTGCTTTCTCTGATCCAAATGGTTGTAGTAGAGACCCCATTGAAGATGAATTGACATCAAAGTTAAATATTGATAGAATAATTTAGAATCTTTTACGGTATAATGCCTTTTCCTTGGTAAGACTTTTCAAACACATGACCTAGTCAAGACAGCAATGGATTTGAGTATGACTTCAAAGTCAACTCTTTTAACTTACAAGTTAACGAATAACACCTTCTCTATAATATAATATGCATATGTTATACGTCAATATTATTGTGAAGATCAACTTTTAAGGAAGAATAGTATTCATAACCAGAGTATAACCTTCCTCAAAGTTGACTTGAACATTAATAAATGAGAGAGATAAATCTTCAATAATCTGCTCTACATCTTCAAAATTATTCATAATTAGAAGAATTACATAAGAGACTTGCTTAGTTTAATCCAGAGCAATTTCAAAAAAAAAAATATATATATATATATATAATTTTTCCCATTTTTGAGTATGTGATAACCATATACCCATAGAAAAAATCTAGAGAATTCAAATGCAAGGAACAAAACCTTAACCATGGTCAAGTCAAATCTTATAATCCATGACACTGAGATGTAAATGGAGAGAAGTGCTGAAGCAAAAGCTCTTGCAGAACCTATCTCAAAATCAGTCTCAAAGCTCCCTTGTACCTAGATTTAGACAAAATATCTAGACCCAAAAATATAAACCCACCTAAACCGAAATTAAAATTTGAATGAAATACAAATAATTTGAAAGTTGAATCAAGCCAATCAAATCATAGCAATGCCATACACTTTCTTATGCTCCTCATTTATTAATGTTTGTATTAACTTGCTATGTTATTGTTATCATCATATTGTAATGTTTGTATGGTCATTTAGCGATGATTGTATAGTCAATATATGACTTTGTAAGATCATGAAAAAGTTTTTGTACATTTGTTATCATCTATATATTTTGGTTTGCATGGTATATGCATCTTTAATTGATCAGTCAATAGAAAATACTTTGGATCAGCTTTTTCATCATGCACATTAGAGGTAATGAAACTATCAATATTTTCTGAACAAATGTACAAACCTAGGTAGGTGAACCTTTAAATTCACGTCAGATCAATCAAAATGTCACGTAGATAATTAAATTAAAAAATTAAAATTTATTTAAAAATAGTTAAAAAAAAATAACGTCAATTTTAACGACGCTGACACAGCCAACTAAACCGTAACCCCTAAATCTTAAATCCTAAACTCAAACTCTATACCCGTAAACCCAATATGTATACTCTAAACCCAAATCTTATACCCTAAACCCAAACCGTAAACCTTAAATCCAAACTCTATACCCTAAATCCAAATCCTAAGCCCTAAACCCAAATCATATACTCTAAACCCAAATCTTAGATTTAAAACCCAAACCGTAAACCCTAAACCCAAACCCTAAAGACGCTATAGGGTTTGGGTTTGAGGTCTAGGATTTAGGTTTAGGGTATATGGTTTGGATTTATGGTATATGGTTTGGGTTTAGGATTTATGGTTTGGGTTTAGGGTTTATGATATACGGTTTGAGTTTAGGGTATTGAGTTTAGGTTTAGGGTCTAGAGTTTAGGTTTAAAATTTAAGATTTCAGGTTTAGAATTTAAAATTCAGGGTTTAGGGTTTAGCTGCTGGCGTTAGTGTCGTTAAAATTTGCGTTATTCTTTTTTTTAGCTATTTTAAAATAATTTTTATATTTTTTATTTAATTGACACTTTGATTGATCACAGAACGAGAGGTGAATTTAAAGATGAACCTAAGTTTTGTTCATATTTTCTACATTTGACTATTATTGATTTTTGTAGCCATAAAAGTATATATGTATGATGAAGACCATGTTTCTGAATGCATAAACTAGTTCCAAGTTGAACAAGTAGGAGTAAATTCCAATGAAAGTTAATGCACATCTAGTACAAGACATAACTAGTGTTCTTAAGATTTTGTTTGACCCGTTAATACCGGTTGTGAATGCATCACATGCAGCATTGCGTAGTCTCCTTTATGTCATTTATGTTCAGATATTGTGTCAGATGAAGAATCTTTATTGTTAATTTATCCAATACTATACTAGCATTAAAGAAGTCCAGTTTGTAAAGGGAATAAACGGCGAATGCTTTTGCTGCTAATATTCCCTTTGGATATAAACAAACAATACTTTAACACTTGCATCACTAAAACACAAGCTCACATCCTTCTTTGTTCTGTCAAAACAGATCCAAACTTCTTTAGTTCGTCATCAGCAATGACCTATGGATTGCTTCAGAAGATCCTGGTGTTCACTTGTTTTCATCTGATTTATCTATCAAGTCAACAAGAGTTGAACTTTGTCTATGACAGTTTTGGAGGGCAAGAAAATCTTTTTCTTGATGGATCTGCAACAGTTCTTCCCAATGGATTACTTCAGCTTACAAACGCTTCAGACCATCAAATGGCTCATGTTTTCTACAAGAAACCAATCGGTCTCAGTTCCTCTAAACCACTCTCCTTCTCAACACACTTCATTTGTGCTCTTGTGCCTCGGCCAGGCTTTGAAGGTGGACATGGCATGGCCTTTGTAGTATCTACCTCTATGGATTTCTCACACGCAGAGTCAGATAGATACTTGGGGGTTTTCAACGTGTCGAAAAATGGATCCCCCTCTTCTGATGTGCTTGCTGTTGAGCTTGACACTATTCGGAATCCAGATTTTGAAGACATTGATAGCAATCATGTGGGGATTGATGTCCACAGTCCTCTGTCTGTAGGAACAGCTTCAGCTTCTTACTATTCAGACATTAAGGGTAATAACCAAAGCATAAACCTCCTGAGTGGAAAACCATTACAGGTATGGGTGGAATATGAAGACACTATGCTCAATGTCTCAATAGCTCCTCTTGAAGTCCAGAAGCCAAGTCAGCCTCTCTTGTCCCAACCCATCAATCTTACAGAAGTTTTTCCAAATAGTTCAAGACTTTTTGTTGGGTTCTCTGCAGCAACAGGCACAGCTACTAGTTATCAGTATATTCTTTCATGGAGTTTTTGCACAAACAGAAGATCTTTACAGAAACTTAACATCTCAAGACTCCCTGAAGTTCCTCAACCAAGATCTGAACATAAGAATTATTCTCAACTAATCACTATCCTGCTTGGTTTTATAGCTACCATGGGCTTGGGTGTTCTTATAGGAGTGTATCTTTTCAAGAAGTGTAAGTATGCAGAAGTAACTGAAGAATGGGAAAAGGAGTTTGGTGCACACAGATTCTCTTACGAGTCCTTATACAATGCAACAAAAGGGTTCAACAAGGATGGGTTTCTCGGAAAAGGAGGCTTTGGAGAAGTGTACAGAGGAACTCTTCTTCTAAGCAGAGAGATAGCTGTCAAGAGAATGTTCCATAATGATGATCAAGGTGTGAAGCAGTTTGTGTCTGAAGTGGTGAGCATGAGATGTCTGAAACACAGGAACCTTGTTCCATTTCTTGGGTATTGCAGGAGAAAGCATGAGCTTCTTCTGGTCTCTGAGTACATGCCCAACGGTAGTCTTGACGAGCATTTGTTTGACGACGAGAAACCAGTACTTTCTTGGCCTCAGAGACTTGTGATCCTTAAGGGTATAGCCTCAGCTCTTTGTTATTTGCATACAGGTGCTGACCAAGTTGTTCTGCACCGAGATATCAAAGCTTCTAACATTATGTTGGACGCTGAGTTCAACGGAAGGCTAGGGGATTTTGGAATGGCTAGGTTTCATGACCATGGAGAGTATGCATGCCCAACAGGAGCCGTTGGAACTATAGGTTACATGGCGCCGGAGATAATTGATATGGTGGCTTCCACTGGAACTGATGTGTACGCCTTTGGTGTTTTCATGCTTGAAGTTACATGTGGGAGGAGGCCTGTGGAGCCACAGTTACAATGTGAGAAGCGAGTTCTGGTGAAATGGGTTTGTGAGTGCTGGAAAAGGGAATATTTGCTTGATGCTGTTGACCCGAGACTGGGAGATGACTTCTTACCTGAGGAAGTGGAGATGGTTATGAAACTTGGTTTGTTATGTTCAAATATCATGCCGGAATCAAGGCCTACGATGGAGCACGTGGTTCTATACTTAAACAACAGTCTGCCTTTGCCAGATGTCTCACCATATACTGTGGGGTTTAGCAGTCATTCTTCGGTTTTGATTGATGCAGCATCTCTTGTAGCTTCAAGGAGCTGGTCAGCTTCCTCAGCCTCTTCTTCCTAGGCCAATAACTAACGGATTAGCCATGGTGACACATAGTGGAGTCTAAGAACTCTCTCTTCATATAGTTGTGGGATAGAAAAACCTCAGATCCTCTCTCTGGCTTCAACAGCCTCAGTAATTAGAAGTAAAGACCCAATGTATATAGCAGAAAGCAGATTTTATTTGCTTTCAAGATTGTTTTATCTCTCTCACTTAGTCCAGGATCAATTGCATTTTTCAGAAAGTAACTTGTAGTCTTATAAACACCTGATGGTATAACCATTCATATTTTGAATCTTCTTGTTCTCCCTTGAAATTTATAAGTGTCTAATAACCAAATACACAAGAACGTGCCAGATGATAAGTCTTACTTAAAGTCTTCTACCGTTTTCTTTGATTTATGCATTGATTTATACGATATAAACAAGAATTTGCAAGATCATAAAATGTTCTATTAGTCATTTTGCAGAGAATATTGCCTCTGCTATCAGTTACCTGCATACAGGAGCTAACCAAGTTGTGTTACGCGGAGATATAAAAGCTTTCTAATGTAATGTTAGATTATGATTTCACTGAAAGGTTAGGATATTTTGGAATTTCCAGGTTTGAAGATTATGGAGATAGCTTACCAGAAACGGCTGCTATAGGAACAAAACAATGGGTTACATTGCAACCTGTGCTAACAACAATGGAAACTTCCACAAGAACAGATGTTTATTCATTTGATGCTTTCATGCTCGAAGTAACATGTGGAAGGATACCATTATATCCCAAGATTCCAGCTGAGAAAAGGTTTATATAATAGCAATCTGATTCATTATTAATAAAACTTACAAAGTAGATCTCACAAAACTTGTAAGGAAGTTTTCAGAACATAGTCTTCAAAGATAACATAAATGAAAGAACAAGAACATAGTACTAACACTTAAGCAACATGTGATACATTTGTGAGAAGTTTGGAGTTTTTGCTTCCTTCGATCTCCAAATGAGTTGACATTGGGCTTTTTGGAATCACAATTTTAATCTCGATCTCACCAGTGTCACCTTTCTTCAGAGCTTGGCCAGAAGGTAGAGGAGATGATGAAGAAGATATAGTGACAACGTTTGTGAGATGATTCTCGTTGGATGGTTTCGGTGACCGGACAATCCACATCAGGTTGTAACCTCTAGCCTTGTAAAGTAAAAT
This sequence comes from Brassica napus, assembly GCF_020379485.1. Classification (NCBI taxonomy): domain Eukaryota; kingdom Viridiplantae; phylum Streptophyta; class Magnoliopsida; order Brassicales; family Brassicaceae; genus Brassica; species Brassica napus. The sequence goes on along the minus strand of NC_063445.1, from coordinate 5,971,225 downwards.
GACAGCAGAAGTGACCAGAAGTTGAATCATCCAAGGTAAGGTTATGAGCAATGTTCCTGATACCGAAAAGAACTTGATGTAACCAAAGTTATGTCTTTTCGTGGTTGAGAGAGTGAAGAGAAGGATTCCAACAAGAGTTATCCAGAGAGAATGAGCTAGGATTGATCTGAAAGGGACGCCTCTGCTTTCCATGTTTGCTCTTGCTTTCTTTCTCTCATTTTAGAAAAAGAAAGTTAATATTAAGAGGTTGTTAGAGAGATTACAGGCGCTTAGTTTAGATTTTTTCTCAAAGTCAAATTTCATTTTCATTATAAATACTAGATTTATATTTCCGTGGGTTTTAAATTTTAAATTGTTAATAATATAAGCGGTTGAACAGAAACTTATTTCATCAAATGATGTATATAAATTTTCTAATAGTTAGTAGATAAGATGTCATAATCGACATGGTGACCAAATAAAGAAGTAAAAATGATCAAAGCATTGATGAACTGGTCGCCGTATATTACGTGAAACTATATTATATAACATGCACATAGACCAAACTGAAGTAAGAAAGCCTTATAAAGTCAGATCTTAGTTGTCTGTTTTTTTTAATTGCCCTTCAACAAGCTCGATTTCATCAAAATCCAAAGAACAAACACAAAAGGTCTTTGATCGAAAAATTTACAAAGGAAGTTATGAGAAACAGATGTCTCCCAAAGCTGGGAAGCATAAATATCTGGAAGAGTAAGAAAGGAGAAATAGCGACTGTAAAAGCCAAGGGAACGTCGAAGCTGACGGTTGAAGAATGTTGGATAAGAGAGGACGTCTATTGAATCTACAGAACCTTTTGGTCTTTTGTGTATGCGAATGAAGTATAAGAACAACTCGCTTATATTAATCTTTCAAGGGAAAACTTACTCAAAACCTTGAATCTCTCAAATTCATACAAACCTAATCATAACTCGATGGAATGTATATATAGCTAAACATAAATCCTAATATGCTTATAGATAACTCCTAAAGCATCCTTATCTTTATCTCAAAACACAAATAGATTAGGATTTATCTTTAGCTTATTCTCCGAGTCCTTACTCTTGTGCTAATGGCTTCAAGCTTACTCCAACATTCTCCCCTTTAAGCTTGAAGTTACTTTGTGCTGCATCTAGAACGCCAATAAGCTCACGCATCTTTCTGAACTTAATCCTCCCAAGTCCTTTTGTCAGAATGTCTGCCTTCTGCTGATTCCCTGCAACATGTTCGACCTCTATCTGTCCATTCTCGACGCATTCCCTTATAAAATGATATCTCCTGTGTATGTGCTTAGATCGTCCATGAAAAACAGGGTTCTTAGTCAATGAGATCGCAGACTCGTTATCCACCCGAATGGTTACACTCTCACACTCGCTGTCTGTGATCTCGCTTAAGAGTTCTTGAAGCCATATTGCCTGCTTTGCTGCCTCAGTAGCTGCCATAAACTCAGCTTCACAAGAAGATAATGCCACAGTCTCTTGCTTTTGAGAGCACCAGGTAATGGGACTTTCATTGAGATAAAATATGTGTCCTGTAACACTCTTTCCATCGTCGACATCCACATTAAGAGAGCTATCACTGTATCCTAACAGTCTTACTTTATCTGCACGCTTGTAAGTAAGACCATAGGTGAGAGTCCCACGCAAATACCTCAGAACTTGTTTCAACGCCGCATCATGTGAGACATTGGGGTCAAGCATGTATCTGGACAAAACGCCAATGCTGTATGAAAGGTCAGGACATGTGTGGATCAGATACCGTAAGCATCCAATACTCCTTCTGTATTTCTTCTCATCAACGCTTTGTTCCTCAACTGATCTTGACAACCTCAAGTTCATATCCATCGGCACATGAGTAGAATTGCAACCATCCATACATGTCTCCACAAGAATCTTCTCAGCATACCTTTCTTGTCTCAATGTGATACCATCCTTGTGTTGCAGCACTTCAATACCCCAAGTAATATGTAAGTTCTCCTAAGTCACTCATTTCGAACTTGGCAGCCATCTCGTTCTTGAACTCATTTATCATCACCAAGTTAGAACATGTGACAAGCAAGTCGTCGACATAGGCAGCCACAACAAGAGTGTCCTCATTCTGCTTTCTCTGATACAACGAGGCTTCCTTGTAACATCGTGTGAACCTCAACTCTCTTAGTATCTTATTTAACTTATAGTTCCAAGCTCTAGGAGCTTGCTTTAGTCCGTAGAGTGCCTTAGAGAGTCTGTAAACCTTTTCCTCGCTCCCCTTAACTTCAAAACCCTCTGGTTGCTTTACGTAAACCTCTTCTTTAAGATTTCCATGGAGAAAGGCAGTCTTTACATCAAGATGATGTACTTCCCACCCATGAGAAGCCGCCAAAGCAATGATCAGACGAATAGTTTCTATTCTTGCGACAGGTGCGAATACTTCATCATAGTCTATTCCATATCTCTGCACGTAGCCCTTTTCTACTAATCTTGCTTTGTACTTATTCACACTTCCATCAGGATTGCGCTTGATCTTAAATACCCACTTCAATCCGATGGGTTTTGCTCCAGCAGGTAGATCAACAAGAAACCAAGTGTGGTTCTTCTCGATAGATGTTATTTCATCTTCACAGGCTTTTACCCATACTGTCATGCTTTTAGCCTCAGTAAAATCCCATGGCTCCTCATTCAGAGACATCAGAAGCCGCACTCTTCCTCAGCCATTAGTATGTAGTCAGACAAGTACTCCGGCGTTGTCCTTGTTCTTGTGGATCGTCTCAACTGCGGTTCCTCTTGCGTCTCATCTTCGTCATCAGAGATCTCTACAACATCGTTATCAATGATCTCATCACTGTTATCTACCTTCTTGCTAGCCTGTTCAGTTATGACAGCACTGTTATCTTCCTTAGGACTCACGTTAAACTCGACTTCTCTAAGTCCTCTGTTTCCAAATTATCCGAGGTTGATACTAAGTGAACTCTGGTCCCGTTCTCTCACGCATTCATTCCACTTCCATAATTCCTCCTCCATAAATACCACATCTCGGCTTACAGTAATCCTTTTGCTTGATGGGTCAAACAGTCGGTAAGCTTTAGTTCCCGGTTCTGTTCCAAGGTGTACCAAAGCTCTTGACCTATCGTCCAGTTTCTTCTTGTGAGGAGCTGATACTCTAGCATATCCAATGCAACCAAATACCCTCAGGTGTGAGATGTTCGGCTTACTCCCTTTAAAAATCTCATATGGAGTCTTAGATGCCAGAGTTCTTGTTGCAGAGCGGTTGATGAGATAAGTGACATGCCTCACAGCTTCTCCCCACATATAATTCGGAACACTCATATGCTTGAGTATACTCCTCGTCATCTCTAGTATCGTCCTGTTGCGTCTCTCAACCACTCCATTTTGCTGAGGAGAGTATGGCGTGGTCAAGTGTCTCTGAATCCCATTCTCTTCGCAGAAGTTATTAAACTCGTTCGAGGTGAATTCTCCTCCATGATCAGTTCGGAAGGTCTTAATAGAGATGTCAGTTTCCTGTTCTATCAACGCTTTAAGCTTCTTGAATCCTCCAAAAGCTTCATTCTTCTCTTTCAACAATATTGTCCACATGTAGCGGGAGTAATCGTCGATTATGACAAACACGTATCTGTTTTGACCAATTGTTGGAGGATTGATCGGACCACAAAGATCTCCATGCAGGAGCTCAAGCCTTTCTGATGCTCGAAACTTGGTTACTTGGGGAAAAGGTCTCCTTGTTTGTTTCCCAAGTAAACAGGAAACACATGTGTTCTTCGTGATTGATATCTTTGGTATTCCTGTGACAAGTTCCTTGTCAACCATCAGCTTTATATTGTCGAAGTTAATATGACCTAGCCTCGCGTGCCACTTGCTTGATTCATTCGACGTTATCACTTGCAAGCACGAAGTACTTTCAGCTTCCAAAAGAACTTTGTAGAGACAATTTCTTCCTCTGTTTCTCCTGATCAATAGCCTCCCTTCACGATCATAAATACACAAAATATCCTCCTTCATACTGACTTCACAGCCCGCTTCCGTAGCTTGACCCAAGCTTATGATGTTGCTTCGGAGAGCCGGTATAAAATACACGTTTGACATGGTTTTCTTCACGCCATTCTTGAAGACAAAACTAATGGATCCCTTTCCCTTTATGTCAATGCGAGAGTCATCACCAAACTTAACTTTGCCAGTGATTGTCTCGTCGAGGATGGTGAAGTAAGAGGGATCTCCCGTCATGTGATTACTAGCACCATTGTCTAGATACCACATATTTTTTTTGTCTAGGGTTGTCTCAAGCGTATTGGGTTTCACCTTCTCTTCATTGAGAAACACCACTTCGTTCAACATCAACTCATCAGCCTCATGCGTCTCTTCTTCTTTAGTCTCTTGGGTCTCTTGAAGTTTCAATAGGCGATCAGGACAGTCTGAAGCATAGTGTCCTACCTTGTCACATCGATAGCACGTAATCCTTGTTGCATCTCTCCCATAGTTGTATCGACCACAACCTCTTCCTCTACCATAAAACCTTCCTCCACGACCATGGCCTCTGTATTCGCCATTAGAACTATGGGTTTGTTGCTCTGAGTTAGCATACATGAGTTTACTCTGCTCTTCAGACGTCTCTTCTTCCTCACTGATACGCTCTTCGTAGGCTTTTAACCGTCCGATAATATCCTCAAAACTAGTAGTTTTAAGGTCCAATACTTGCTCCAATGCAGCTACGATATGTATATATTTTCTCCTTGGAAGACTTTTAAGAAACTTCTTTACAAGTTTTGATTCTTCTATCTCTTCTCCAAGTGCAGCAGATTTTGAGGAAATTTCGGAAATTCTTCCTGTGAACTCATCAATGGGTTCGTTGTCTTTCATCTTTAGACGGTCAAATTCTGCCATGAGTGTTTGTAGTCGAGCTTCTTTCACCCTATCAGCCCCCATATGTCGCGTTCTAATTGCCTCCCAAACCCTCTTTGCTGTGTCCAATTCTCCGACTTGTAGAACAAGGGTTTCGGGTATTGATTGGACCAACAATGCCATGGCCATGTTGTTTTTCTCATCATCTCCTCCTTCAGCTTCAATAATATCCCATACCTTGTGTACCTTTAGTAGGATCTTCATCTTAATCGCCCATACTGTATAGTTTGTGGCACTCAGTACGGGACACTTGATCGAGGATGATCCTGTCTCTTTCTGTTTCACCGTAGCAACCGTAAGATCTCCCATAGTTTCAATTGTTTATGCTCTGATACCAAATATTGAAACTACATAACCTTTTGGTCTTTTGTGTAAGCGAATGAAGTATAAGAACAACTCTCTTATATTAATCTCTCAAGGGAAAACTTACTCAAAACATTGAATCTCTCAAACTCATACAAACCTAATCATAACTCGATGGAATGTATATATAGCTAAACATAAATCTTAATATGCTTATAGATAACTCCTAAAGCATCCTTATCTTTATCTCAAAACAAAAATAGATTAGGATTTATCTTTAGCTTGTTCTCCAAGTCCTCACTCTTGTGCTAGTGGCTTCAAGCTTACTCCAACAACGTCAAAGACAAGTCACAAATACACGATTCACGCGATACAAAGAAGAACAGTAGCTTGCGTGAGAATAAAGTAATCACTACTGAAGGCAAGGGAGTGGCAGATGATAAATTTGAAGACATTCTCGCCTTTGACGAAAGTTTGGATATTGAAAAGGATGTAAAATCAAACGAGAAGCTAACGGTTGAACGAGGATGTGTGAAAGTGGATGTCAACTGCACAAAGGCCGAGCAAGATTCAACCCAAGATCAGGAAAAACTAAGACAAGAATATGAACGAGGTACACATACTACGACCAATTTATTAAAAACGAAAAGTTTGTTTGGCAAAAAAAGTTATCAACGCTTATTTCTGAATTTGTGGTAAGCCGGTAACCATATTGTGGATCTAACTTCGTAGTAAGTCCATCATCAATAGTTCAGCTAATCACCGGTATACATTTTGTTTGATATATTGATTGAATTGAGCTAGATTAGTTAGAAGCCTTTTGTTTGTTTTAATGGTCTGACGAAATATATTCTGGCACGAATTAATTAGCTGAATCCAACATGTCACCAATCAGAGCCTGTATTTCCTATAAGTATCCCACTAGCTACTTGGATACTATCTTAATGTGTTTGTTTGTTGCATTTATACTGGGTGTGTCTGAAGTTTTGCCAAAGTTTGACGATTGGGACGTAGGCGGTCCGGTTCCCGATGGTTACAGACACATATTCGACATAGTGAGGAATGAAAGACGTGGTGGGGCTTTGAATGAAAAATGTCCAACCATGAAAGCAACACCAACACGTGGAACTCTGAATGATGAATTTTACAAGGTCAAGACGTTTGTTTTAGGAGGAGTAAAAAGCGGTGGGAAGAGACTAAAGTCAATAACTGGGTCCAGACCTATTTCGGTCAAATGAACAAACTCGTGATTTACTAAAATTACTTGTACTTCATATCGCTCAAACGTCCCTCCTACCATCCTCACTTTTTCTATGTTTTTTTTCTTCTTGCGATTGAGAATGTTAACAGTTACGGACGTTTAGTAAGGAAATTCATAAAATAGAAATGGTTAAAAGTTATAAACTGATTTATCTATTATTATTTTTTATACTAGAACATTGTATTGACATCGCGTTAGAAAATGTGATTAAAAGGCACAGAGAAATATTGGACATTGTGAGAAGAAAATCAACGCACGGAAGTAGTCGCTGTTTACGCGTTTCCAGAGCATAAAACACACACAGAAAGGGACTACAGTACTTAATTATAATTATATTAACCCATTGTTCTTGGTGAAAGGTGAGTTTCTCTTCCAATAATTTCATCTAGAACACAGACCCTAAAGAAAAGATCCTTGGAACTTGGAAGATGGAGAAGAAAGCAACGGAGCATAAGAGAAGAGGATGCGTTCCAACTCTCAGATACTTATGTTTCAGGAAACTCGGGAAGGAACCAAGACCAGAAGGATTCAGCACGTCGCCAAGGAAGATTGATAGTTTCAGTTTGGATACTGAAAAGGATGAAAAGTCAAAGAAGAAACAAACAGTTGAACAAGGATCTAGGAAAGTGGATGTCAATCACACAGAGGCCGAGCAAGATTCAACCCAAGATCAGGCGAAACCAAGACGAGAACAAGGTACACATACTAAGGACTAGTATTCTGAATCTAACTTCGTAGTAAGCCAAAGTTTCATCAGCTAATTAAGTTTACATCGTCGTTATACAGTTCGTTTGATATTTTGTTTGTGTTCTCTACAAACTTTTACTTAAGCTACGTCTATATATTGCTCTAAAAAAACCTGCGCCTAACAGCATAATTATCGGGTGAAACCCCTTTTGGGTTTCTAAAATTTTTTTTTTTTTTTATCTGATTAAAAAAAAAAAATTTAAAACGGCACCAATCGCGGACCGCTACGTGACGTGGAACCCGCAAAATAGTGTAAAAATTGGTCAAGAGCGATCCGTAATTGGCGACCGCTTTTTAAAGAAAGCGTGGGGGCCCACACACTGATTTCATACAGAAACCTATTTTGGATTCCGCGATAATCACGCTCTAAAGAAGTATGAAATTGAGCTAGATTAGTTAAGTAGCCTTTTGTTTATTTTAATGGTCTAGAATGTGAGGTTTGCTCAAAGCCCATCAGACATGTTCAATGTAGAGCCGACTTGCACAAGTTACGCGCAGACAACATATGGGCCTAATAGTTGAAGCCCATTAGGTCAAGTGCTGATACAAAGAAGGAGAGATCACGACAGGGATCTCCAAGCTCAAGCTGAGCCTCTAGGAGGCGGGAGCTTCCATGGCGTCTCTTAGAGAGATAGAGTAAGCTAGTGATAGATATGTAATCATAGGCTTAGCTCTTAACCATGTACTTCTCTTGTAATCTCTTTATACTCTCTAGGGTTTGTATACCCACGACAGAGAGAGTAATGATCTTGTAAACCACATCGGAGGTGTTTTCCGATACTTCATAGTGGATGTTGTGGATCCTGGATCCACCCCAGATGTAGCGCGCTGCAGCCGTGAACTGGGTGAACAATTCTTGAGTCATGAACAAGGATGAATCGTATGAGTAGTGAAATGGACATGGGTATTATGAGCTTGTATTCCGCAACAAGTGAGTATCATAACCCTCACAAGTGGTATCAGAGCATAGACTCATTGATTCATGGAGTCCACGTCTCGAGGAAGAGAGACATATGAAGAAGCTTCCAAGCGAGACAGAAGAAACTCGCAAGGTTTAGTGGAAGTTGGTGGTCACGTGGTTCTACACACGTGGAATCTGATTAAGTTAAAAATCAGAGGATAAACCGAGTTACGAGATCAGGTCAAAGAGATTTTCGGTTTACAAGAGAAGAAGAAAAACTGTTGGACGTTCTTCGCTGCAGCTGCACAAGTTTACGGAGGAAGGATTCATGAGTCAGTTGAATCAGTTGAGATGATTTCTAGTTATGAAATCATGGTTTCTCTAGAGTTCTCCAGGGGTGCAAGAATCTGCTACTGTGTGAGAAGGACTTCGGGTTACTCACAAGATAAGATGGTGGCAGGCTGCTAGCATAAGAAAGAAAGGTTTCAGAGCTGTCTTCGATCTGCAATCACAAGGAGTGTGTGATAGTCACAAGGTGTGTGTGACTATATGCATTGGAGTTTCAGATTTATTTATACTCTGCAAGTTATTGGAACTGAAAGCATAGTGGAGCACAAAGGGTTTTCGCACTGGTTTTTGTATGGGATTTTCTGAAGATTCAGTGAGGAATTTCACGGTGTTCTTGGGTTATCTCTACATGGTATATCACTTGCAGATGGTGTTATAATATATGTGGTTATTTCAGCTCGGTATCTCATGGAATTCTTGGAACTTGGGGACGCCTTAGAACCTTAAATGATATGAGTGTTTCATGGCTGTTTCAGATGGTATTCTTTAGTCAGCGTGAAGTGTGTTGCAGAAGGGTTGAAGGAGATCGACTTATGCGGGTTTGTCTATGTGTGATTATGAGAGTCTACAGTCGGGTAGAGGTTCAGAGAACATGATACTACAAGACTACTATTTTCAGAGGGAATGCAGTGTGGTTTTCTAAGCAGATATGTGTTTGGCGCAACACATAGTTTTCTGCTGGAATGGATCTGCGAGAACGAGGAGTTACTTGTTCAAGGCAGAGTTCGGCTGAACAGGTGGCGGTGTCAAATCAAGATTGATTCAGGATGGAAACACGTATGTTTCGGGTTTTTCTGCATGATATTCAGTAGTAGTTTATTTTGGCTTCTCAGAGCATATGAGGGGAAGAACAAATGGGTCTACAGGGTATCACGGTTGCAGGGGTAATGATTTGTTTGAGCAGAAGTTGAGCAGAGATTCTTTGCGTCGAAAGTCTTCTTAGCAAGTTGAGCTAAGCGGCGGGATCTGTTGGCAACAGCAGCGGTTCAGAGTGATGTTCAAGGCAAGGTGTTCATTCAGATTGTAAACAAAGGAAATTCTCAGGATGAGGAGTTTGGTGTCTACGGGATATTGAGGTTAGATAAGGATTGAGTCAAAGGGCTTCTGGTTTGAGGCAGTGGTGATTCAGGTTCTGCAAGAGCTTCAAGTTAGCATCCACATCAGCTGGAAATTCTGGAGAAGAAGAATCAGTAGATTTGTAGTCACGATCACGGTAAGTGTGACAAACCAAAGATGACGTTGAACAAGTAGCGTCAGAGAAAGCAGATGGCGTTCAGTTGTGGTAGACAACAACGGCGTCAGAGACAGAGGAAGAAACGTTCACATATGATGATCTCAAAGCACGTGATGGTTTCAAGTTGGTGAAATCATGATGAGAGACTTGTAAGGGATGCAACAGATGTTTGCAAGAAAGGGAAGACCCGCGTAAGCAGCAGCAAAAACAGTTGCACAGGTGGGCGTGTTCGTGATCAGTGTTGGAGATTGATTTGAGTCGTCTGGGATGGAGGATATCTCAAGGGAAGACAAACTCACATTAAGTCAAAGCTAGACTTAAGGAGATTGAATCAAAGGTCGTCAATCTCACAGGGACTGCAGGTTTTTCAGAGATCACAAAGAATGCAGGTTAGCTTTGCGAAAGATGATCAACAGATCTTGCAGCTGCACAGGTTGGTTGTCGTGTGACAACAATATAACGAAACAAAGGTGATTTATTTTGGGTCAGTTCAAGTTAGGCTCGTGGGTGCATGAGAGGAATTGTTTCTGGCTGGTAGAAGAAAGTCAGAGGAGTCACCAAGTTAGTGTGACTGAAACATGATGTACCTCCACGAAGAGGAAACTAGAGCAAGGGGAAAATGTGTAAAAGCCTACACAAGTATATGCTGGAGCAAATGACTATTTGTGGTAACATCATGTAGCATCTTTAGTGAGGTCGTGAGAGTGACACGAAAAGTTTCTGGCTATAAGAAGAAAGCCAGAATAGTCACCAAGTCAGTGTGGCAGGAATAAGTTGTACCTCCACGAAGAAGCAACTAGAGCAAGGACAAAGTGTGTAAAAGCCTATACAAGGGTATGTTGGAGCAAATGGCTATTTGTGGTAACAACATGTAGTAGCTTTAGTGAGGTCGTGTGAGTGACAGGGAGAACCTAAAGGGAAATGGTGATTCAAGGTTAGATTTAGCTTGAAGATTCTGGTCAAAGGCAGAGAAAAATGCACAGGCGGAATCGGGTTGAACATGTTGTTATGACTGGTTGTAATCCTGAGGATAAAAGGTACCAGACAACAATCATCAACACTTGTTCAAGAAGCAGAAAGTCGATACCACAGCTAGTAGAAGTGTGTGTGACTTATACCTTAGAGGAATCGTCGTGGATGCCTGAGTTGGAAATTCAAGATGAATAGACTCAGAAGAGGAGTAAGGAACACCAGTCTGGTGTCATGACCATAAGTGTCAAGGTGGAGCTCTCAGACAAGAATCGAAGCTCAAAGGCAAAAGGAGAAATTTACAGACTTGACCGGGTCGGAACTTCATGCTTGAACAAATCAGGGTTCAGGTTTAGTTACAGCTAGAGAAACTCGTCATGGGTTTGATTTTTGACACGAGAGAAGCTGTAAGGGAGTATCTTAGGAGCATCACAGGGTTGGATGATGAGAGATACAGTGAAAGGCCGACATGAACAATAAACAGTTGCAGAAACTTAGTTACAGGGACTTGGTACTTCTAAAGGGTTATTTGATTCAGGTGAAGCCACTAAGATTATATAAGGATTGATGCATCAGGGATATATATAATCTGATTCCAGGTGGAGTGAGTCACTGGTTAGAATATGTCTTGATTGGTTCAGCTGAAGGGTAAAACTTTTGGTTAGCAACATGGTCAGCTCAAGGGAGTAAGAGCTGAAAGGAAAGATTATTCCATGACAAGAGGGTCGTGGATATGTTCAGTATGTCAAGGTCAGTTAACAAGTACAAGGCGCATCATAAGGAGATTTGTAAGAGGGGTCTTACATAAAGTAACTTGTAGGCAAAACAAGTGAAATCATCATTTGTATCATGAGTACAGTGCAGTGAGGTTGATACAGAGGACCACAAAATCATAGCCGAGTATGATGCAAGATAACACGTGGTGAGGTACTTGGTTAAACTGAATGGAAGTAAGTATCAAGAGATACTGAAATATTGAGCAGTGAAGATGAATAATGGTGAGATGAAGCAAAATAAAAAACTATTAGAAGATATTGCAGAGGGATTGCAGAGAATTGTCTCACAGTTTGTCCATCTCAGGAAGGATAAGACTTGTTCTCCACAAGAAGGCTCATCTTAAGCTCAAGTCATGGAACTGAAAGAAGTTTTCATGAAGGTTTAAATGCAAGGAAAAGCCTATTGCATTTAAGGGAACAGAACAAGTGTGGTTCTGGATATATGGTCGCATCACAGGGAATATTGAAGCAGTGTCCTCAGGAAAGTCCATTAGCAAATGGCCAGATACTCATCGATGGCCAGGTATTCATCTGGCTACTGGCGGGTTCAATGACTAACAGGCGTGTTCAAGTCGTTGATGGTGATGCACATGTTTCGGTGTTTGAAGACATCTTAATACAAGAAGGGTATTGAGATAATGAATTCACAGCTGAGAAAAGAAGGGATATCAGGGATTCTAGATAAAGATATCACAGGCAGCTCGTGAGGTGAGCCAAGGCGTATCATGGATTCGATGGTATGAGGCTCAGTTCATTCAACTAGCAGTGGGGTCAGAATCTGTTAGTGGAGGTTATGTTATTGCAGAACAGTTTGATCAGATGGTGGAGCAAAGATATTTGTGTCGATAGTCTTCCTAATCATGTGGTTTTAGGCGGCGTGTCCTGCTTAAGTGTGCAGCGGTACAAAGTGATGCTCAAGTACAGTCTGTTCAAGAACATCAAGGTTAAGTCAGAGACTGTTCCAGAGATATGGAACATGAGTGACTTCAAGGTTTGCGGTTGGTTCTAAAGGGTTCAGTGTGACATCAAGGTTCTACTACAGCATGAGGGTTTCGCCAGGATTGTATCGAAAGTCTGTTCAGTAAGGTGTTTAGCTGGATGGCAGGTTCTGTTAGAAATAATGGCGGTACAAAAGGTGTTCAAGGCTGAAGTGGTTTAAACAAGTAGAGAATCAGAAGTTGTTTCAGGACTGAAGCATATATGGTTCGAAGGATGTTTTACAGAATTGAAAGACTTTGATTCAAGGCTCAATGCGCATGAGTGGAATCGAAAGGCCAAGGAGGAAATCAACTTGCAGAAAGATGTTCAAGTTTCTGTTCAGGCACTTGAACAGGTTCGTGATTTTGACAGCAAGGTTGCGTTGTTGATAAGTTCACGAGGAGTAACAAGATATGATGTAACACGACGTCAATGAGGAGTTGAGCTTAACACTTGGAGTGTAGCAGCTGGGTTCGCAACTCAAGACAATAGATGAAGGTGATGGATATTCAGAATGACAATGGGATTGTCACATACCTTTCATCAGGCGTAATGTCTATGTTCATTGATGGGGCTAAGTGGATTTAAGTGTTTTAATCTACTTGAGCGGTTGTGGTGTATAAGTTGAAGCTTATGCATGTTTAAAGAAGATCATGAAGGAATTTCAAGCTTGGCTCAAGGTGGAGCTGAGAGAAGTGAGAAGAGATAAGAGAAGACAATGAGATGCAGAAGATGAGCAGGCTTGCTCAAGCATCAAGAGGTGTCAGCACAAAGTAAGAGTTGTGGACTTGGACCAAACATGTGAAGTTTTGTTAGGTTTGGTCAAAGCCCATCAGACATGTTCAATGTTGGGCCGACTTGCACAAGTTACGTGCGGACAACATATGGGCCTAATAGTTGAAGCCCATTAGGTCAAGTGCTGATACAAAGAAGGAGAGATCACGACAGGGATCTCCAAGCTCAAGCTGAGCCTCTAGGAGGCGGGAGCTTCCATGGCGTCTCTTGGAGAGATAAAGTAAGCTAGTGATAGATATGTAATCATAGGCTTAGCTCTTAGCCATGTACTTCTCTTGTAATCTCTTTATACTCTCTAGGGTTTGTATACCCACGACAAAGAGAGTAATGATCTTGTAAACCACATCGGAGGTGTTTTCCGATACTTTATAGTGGATGTTGTGGATCCTGGATCCACCCCAGATGTAGCGTGCTGCGACCGTGAACTGGGTGAACAATTTTTAAGTCATGAACAAGGATGAATCGTATGAGTAGTGAAAGGGACATGAGTATTATGAACTTGTATTCCGCAACAAGTGGATATCATAACCCCACATGGAAGTATATTCTGTCCCGCAACGTTGATTGGCTGATCTTTTTTTTTTAGTTTTTAAAATTTTCAAGTTGGCGTACATTTCTTTTTGAGCATGCCACTAGGTACTTCCATTCGATCCCATATAATTTGTTTTCTTTTTTAAAATTGAGCTTATAGTTTAATTCTTAAATGTTCCATTATATTGGGGGTGTTTGAAGTTGTGCCAAAGTTTGGCGAATGGTGCGGAAGCGATCCAGTTCCGGACGATGGTTATGCACACATATTCAACAAGGCGAGGGATGAAAGACGTGGGGCTCTGAATGATGAATTTCACAAGGTCAAGACTTTTGATTTAAGAGGAGTAAAGAGCGATGGAAGGGACAAAGATCAATGACTTGGTCCAGATATTTTCAGTAAAATGAACAAACTCATGATTTTACTGAAGTTACATCCTTCTCACTCTCAGTGTTTATCTGCAATTTCATATCACATTACAATATAGAAGAGTTGGTGTGTAAACCGTAGTAAAGCCAAAGAAGGATCTCGTTAAGAATAACCAAGTAATAGTTACTTTTTATTTATTTATTACTAGTTTATATGAACTTATTCTTAGTTATTCTTAACACACAGTTTAAGGACTGAAATTAGGGATGGACAAATACTAAACCTGGCTCGCTCGACAAAAATGAATCTGAACCAAATCGAATTCGAGAAAAACTCACTTGTGTAAAACATTTGTGCAAACCAGTGTTTTTAAAACCGGATCGATCCGATGGTTGGACCGGGTTCGACCGTGAACCGGTTATATAGCCGGATTGGTCTAGTAATTGGTTCGATCATGAACCGACCACATAGCCGGATTATATTTCAAAGTTATTAAACCAATAAAAACCACTAAAACTATCGAAAATCTATAAACCATTCATATAAACAATAAACTAATTAATATTTATAATATTTTATATTCAAAATTGATTTATATTTTTACTATGCATCATGTTTACTAATATTACTTTTATATTTACATACTAAAAAAATATTAAACTATATTATTGAACCAGGTTTGACTCGGTTGAACCATATTGAACCGTGACCCAAAATATTTCCGGTTCAGCTTCCGGTCCGGTTTTAAAAACACTGGTGCAAACCAAATGAGAATAAAATTCATAAATCCAAAATCGGGTTGAACCCAAATTGAAATTCTATTGGTTTTCCGAATGTCCAGCCCTAATTGAACTAGGCCGTAATCCACGGGATATTTTGCAATTTTCCCAATAAAAATCATGAAGCATATGATTGATATCTTGTTGTTGGTATACAATGACATCACTATACATGTCAACATCCCAAGTAAATAGGACAAATAACGGTCCATTCACAAACCACCACCTGTCCCAATCACGTTTCCATCTGTAATCTCTCTCTTCCGCCTTCAAGTCAACTCACATTGCTTGAGCTGCTAAACACTGAAGAAGAAGAAGCATAAGCTTTTTGGTTGAGACTTGAGAGAAACAGAACTAAGCCATGTCTGTGAGAACAATCCTATCATCCGTGCTTCTGCTGATTCTCACAGCCGCATCTGGAGCCGCTGATACTGGATTCGATGAGTCAAACCCGATCCGTATGGTCTCCGACGGTCTCCGGGAGGTGGAGGAATCCATTGTACAGATCTTAGGCCAGACCCGTCACGTTCTCTCCTTCGCTCGCTTCACTCACCGGTAAGTCTCATCCTCCACCACTGACGCCTTCGCCGTTGACTTTTTTTTTCTAATAAACAAACGCTTGTTCGTTTTGTGTGATGAAGGTATGGGAAAAGGTATGAGAACACGGAGGAGATAAAGCTCAGATTCTCCATCTTCAAGGAGAGTCTTGAATTGATCAGATCCACCAATAAGAAAGGCTTGTCTTACAAACTCGGTCTCAATCGTAAGTCTTCTCCCTTCTTGTGGATCGCTGAACTGTTTGACTGTTTTATCTGCGTGACGTTTAGGATTCAAACAACTGTCACATTGATATAAATACGTTGGGGTAAACTAACTTTATTCTTCCGTAATATGCTACGTGGAATTTTTTTTAAAAGTTTTGATTTTTAGCTTTTGCTTTGATTCAGGTGAAATCGTGAATTGATATTGGTACTGGTACAGTACGGGAGACTAGTTTTGCAATCAAATTTATTGTTCTTTGTGAATGCTTCTTTGTCCTATAATAGGACTCCTATTGCAGACAGTACTAGTGGTTTGAGAGACTAGTTAGTTTGCTTGCAAAGTTGGTGTTCTGCTTCTATGAGAATTAGCTGTCCTGATTTAAGATTCTTCTTGTTCTTTCTGTTGGTTTAGGAATTAGGATGTTTGTTTTGTCCTAAGGGCAGACATTACTAATGGTTTGAGGGTAATGATTGACCCATTTGGAATCTGAATTTTGCCAACTTTTTGTTTACTCCATACAGAGTTTGCTGATTTGACCTGGGAAGAGTTTCAAAAGAGCAAGCTTGGTGCTGCTCAGAACTGCTCTGCCACTTTGAAAGGAAGCCACAAACTCACTGAAGAAGCTCTTCCCGAAACCGTAAGTACAGGACTCAGTCTTCCTGTTCCTCAGCTTTTAGAAAACATGTTTAGCTGCAGACTGTTTTTATTTGATTCTGAGTCCTGAAACTGTGTAAACTGCAGAAAGATTGGAGAGAAGATGGAATTGTTAGTCCAGTCAAAGACCAGGGCAAATGTGGATCTTGCTGGACTTTCAGGTATAACAAAATGATTAGGATACTAATATCTTCATGTAAAATTCAAGGTTAATATTGTTGTGTCATATGATCAATTTCGCACTGCAGCACGACAGGAGCTCTTGAGGCAGCTTACCATCAAGCATTTGGAAAAGGAATATCTCTCTCCGAGCAACAGCTTGTGGATTGTGCTGGAGCTTTCAACAACTTTGGATGCAATGGTGGCCTTCCTTCCCAAGCCTTTGAATACATCAAATCCAACGGTGGTCTTGACACAGAGGACGCTTATCCTTACACCGGCAAAGATGGAACCTGCAGATATTCAGCTGAAAACGTCGGTGTACAAGTCCTCGACTCAGTCAACATTACTCTGGTAAAGCATCTCTTATGGATTCTTCTTTAAACATATACATTCTGTCCTCTGTAATGAGGATTCAAACAACAACAGGGTGCTGAAGATGAACTGAAGCATGCGGTTGGGTTGGTGCGACCAGTAAGCATAGCGTTCCAGGTTATACACTCGTTCCGGCTTTACGATGGCGGAGTTTACACAGATAAGGACTGTAAAAGTTCACCAACAGTGAGACTTTCTTCTTCAAACTGTTTTAAAATGCTACATGAATGTTAACACTCTGTTAGCTTATTGTTAGCTAGTGCTCAGTTAGATTTTGTAATGTGGCATTAGGATGTGAACCACGCGGTTTTGGCGGTTGGTTATGGAATTGAAGGTGGTGTTCCATATTGGCTTATAAAGAACTCGTGGGGAGCTGGTTGGGGTGACAAAGGTTACTTCAAGATGGAGATGGGCAAGAACATGTGTGGTCAGTTCTTTAACCATCATTAAACCATTAAAAACCAATATCATTCATATATATATGATGCTCAGAGTCTCAGATGTTCACAGTTAGTCTCTTTTTTTAATCTTGTGTTGATACGTTCTTGAATCTGCAGGTATTGCGACATGTGCATCCTACCCGGTTGTGGCCTAAAAGGATGATCAGCGAATGTGGTCGCCTAATGACTAGATTACATTCACGTTTGCATGTTTTTATTGGATTATGGCATTACTTGAACGCTGGCCTGCTTGAAAGTTGGGGCTTGAGAGTGCATAATGCTTGTTGTATGTACAATAAGGTCTGGTTCATATGTACAATATAATGGAACAAACTACAGACGGTAAATTAATAAACATATCCAAGGTTAAACGTAAGGACAAACTGATATAAGACCTCAAGACCATGATTAATCCGGGCTTTTAGGGTGGGGTTCTTAGCTTCGGCTAAGAACCGTTTCTTAGCTTTTAACTAAGAAAAATTAACAACCGTTTTTTAAATAAGAAATATAAGGTCATGTTCAACGCATGTTCTTATCCTTGGATTCCTATCAAAAAAATAATTAAAAAATCAGTGGGTTCTATTGTTTTTTTAAGAAACGGGTCCTACGGGTCGTATATAAGAACCGATCTTTCTTCGTTTCTTGCACTGTTCGCGGGTCCCACTGACACGTGGCGGTCCGCGATTGGTTCGTGGACCCACTGATACGTGGCGGTCCGCGATTGGTTCGCCTTTTAATTATTATTTTTTTTATCAGACAAAAAAAATAATTAAAAAAATAAAAAAAAAGTTACCTATGATTCCGTGCCGGAGTTCTCTGTGTTGAACATGCTCTAAGAGCCGGTTTTTAACCGAAAAGTGTAAAAAAAAAAACAAAAAAATAACAAATCATGAATTAAAAACCCCGAATTAAGAACCCGGATTAATCATGCTCTAATGGATTTGTTCTTGATCCCAAGTCAATTTCTATTACATGTAGCTTACAAAATTAAGCTAAAAAATAAACTGATTTACACATAGCTTTGTTCTTTGCTCTTATATTATCTTTTGTGATAAATCATTTTAAAGGAAAATATCAAAAAAATGAAAGAAATTCTTTTGATGAGAAAATAAGAATATGAATAGCATCAAATCAAATTTGAAGAATACTATTCATAAAATCATTTTGATATTAAAACTTTTTATTTACAAATTAATTTTTAAATTTTAAATAATTTTGTTTGTATTATAAAATATTAAAGAAATATGTTTTATACTTTGACATAATTATGAATACTTTCATTAACCCAATTATAAATTCATTTAAATTATTATATATTTTATTAAAAACTAAAATTATGTATCTACAGTAAAATTATTGTTGGGCAAAATTTGAATTTTTTTAAATATAAAACATTATTAAAATTTAATAAATTATATTTAGAGAAATTCTCTAGTATAGTTTTTTTTAAGTTTTTGTCACAAAAATAGCATTCAATGAAGAAAATGATCAAAATAAGTTTTAGTAAAAAGTAAAATGTATTTTTTTCATATAGTTAAGTCTAGAGTTAAGAGGTGGAATTTTGATGATAGAGTTTCAAATTAAAATAAAAAATAAATATTAAAAATTTCAAAATAAAAAAGAGCTATTTTGGTCTTTATTTTTTTATGGTTATTTTTACAGAAAAACTTAAAAAAAAAACTATTTAAGAGAATTGTCTTGTATCAAAAGGAAAATCATTGGAGTAAAATTCAAATATATATCATTTTAACTACTTCGAAAAAAAAAAAAAAAAACTTTTTACCTTGAGAGTTTTATATTTTTCAAATGGACACGAAAGGACAACACCACACGTTCCTTCCGCTTAAAAAATGGCCGAGTCACACTCCGAGTCAACCTCCGACTCGCTCACCACCACATCCTCAACCCCCGATCAATCCGCAACTATCCCTATATCAGCCCCAAGACCTCACCATGTCCCCGAGATCCCAATCGAGATCATCAGCGAAGAAGAAATGGCCATCCTCGACGCAGCGTTCGCCGCCACGCGCTCCTTCCTCCCTTCCGCGATCCGCTCGGCTTCTGCTGCTTCTCCGTCGCGGATCATCGCCGGCGAAATCTCCAACACTGCCCGTTCGATAACGATGTTCTCCAAAAGGAAACTCTCTGCTTGCTCCTCGGATATCGAAGACTCCCTTCTGCATCGGTTTAGAAAGAATCAAGCGCTGGGTGTCACGGATCTCACCGGCACTGTACGATTCAAGTCTCTTCCCTCCTTCATCAATTTGTGATTCGAATCACTGATTTGATTTGTTTTTTTTCTTTATAGGAATGGTGTGAGAAGCAGATGGAGAATGTTCTTTGTTTAGGCAGGAGAAAAGTGAGCAAAGCTATGAAGCTTGGTCAAGCTCGTCACTTGGAGCTTGAAGAAGAGGTCTTTTTATATGATGTGCTTATTGATAATCTCTAAGCTGTTTTTTCTTCACGGTGTCTCATTGTTTCTAGCTTTGTTCTGCTGATAATGGATGGATAGGTAGTTAAAAGGGTTCGAGTAAAAGTTGAATCAAACGAAGATAAGTGGGCCTTGAAGCTACTCAGTTCCATTGCTGGCGTTAATCAGTTCTTGTTCGAAGGACGAACTCGTGAATTGCTACTGTGAGTGAGTTCACCTCTACTTCTGTATAAAATGTATAACTAGAAACCACCCTTTGTTAGTTGCTTAATAATGTATTATAGTTTATCTCAAATGATTTTTTTGTTTCTTTTAAATGTGAATGAGTTCGAGTTCACCTCTACTTTTACTTGATTTAGTTTGTGCACATTTGTTAACTTGATTTCCTTATAACCTAGTTCTTGATTATGTAAGTGATTCGGTCGTTTTCTATATCATCAGCGTAGGATTTGTTGGAGGTCAGTGGATTGTGGGGGTTATTGATGAGGTTAGAAAGGCATCTGCAGAAGACTCTTCTGATACTGGACCGTTATTGATAGATACCAAGACTCGAGGTCGGGACACACTTCCAGCTGAGCCACAAAGAAGGAATGGAAGGTAAGAACTTTGCTATAGTAATGCTCTTCAGCAGAAGCTCAAATGTTAACCATAAATTTAATAGGCTACAGGTAATGCTTTACAAGCTTCTATGGGACACTGTTGTCAGAGAAGAGTTCCCGGCCACACGTTTTTTCAACTACTTTGCTTTAAACCGCCACGAGGTCTTGTCTCAAGATGTCAGAGATAACATTGCCGATGCAGGAATCCCAGCACAGGTATACTTATCCTTGACACCTGTCACACTGCACAGTATGCTTTCAATAGTCCTCGTTTGTGGTCATATGAACAGAAATTCACTCACTTGAAAATGGTTTTATTGATATATTTATATAAGTTTTTTTTACTCTGATGCAGACTCTTGAAGAGATAGTTAGGTACTATGAAAGCACTTTTAAGATGCTTCCGATTGCGAATGATCAGTTACTACTACGGTAAGAAGAACATTGATGTTAGATGATAATCTGATCGTAGCAAAACCCTCTAGCTAATTAAGAAACTTTGGCTCAGGTATGAGTTTCAGAAAGACCGATCTATAATAGCTGAGATCAGATTCACTCATGATCCTGAGTGGGTGATGCGCAAATACAAAGAAGTCATTGCGTTTTGGAGAAGTGAAAGAGAAGCTGAGTACACTCCTGAAGAAGAACGTTGGAAATGTCGTTATTGCCAATTTGCTAAGTCTTGCCCTGGAAACCCAAGTCTTCAATCTTCTGCTCCGAGCTCACCACCGAGAGAGCCTCGTCCTTTAGCAAGCTAAATGGTTTCATAAGTGCTAACATGTGTTTGTTTAGTGGTTAAACCGTGATTCAATTAGGATTGGTTCTGCATACCGAGATTGATTTTATTATGTTTGTACACACAACTCGTATGTATACCATTGTTGCCAGTTTCTAAAGGTAATCCATGTTCCGTAGTCCCCATTTAATACGTATATTAATTAAAAATATACTCACTGTCTAAGAATTTTTAGATTTTTTTTTGTTCCACAAAGATACTTTTTTATATTTTTAAGAAACATTAATTGAGAATATTTGAATTGATTAAATTTCATTGGTGAAAAATTATTTGAAACTGTATAATAAAATAAAAAATAAATTAAATTATAAATATTTATTAAATTCTTAATAAATATGTATACTCTAGAAAATCTTACTTTCGGGAATGGATTGAGTATTTATTATTTATTAAGGTTAATTAACTCTTTTATTTAAATCATCTTAATTTTAGTTGACTGTTGATAACATGTCGTAATTAAATTCGTTATGAAATGTTAAATGTTGTTATTTAATTGAGGAATCAATTTGTTCATGTTTTTGTGAATAACTTCTGTGCAGTTTGTTAAAAGTTGCAGGCATGATCGCCTACATACCAAAGTAGATTTGATTAATCAAATTTGTATCAATTTGATCAAATAAAATTAGAAAGGCCAAAACGCGTAATGGCAAATTGGTAAAACTACCCTAACGAAACGAAAATGCGAAAGCCCTAGAGCTCCTAGCTATAAATACACTGCTTTGTTCCCAGGGTTCACTCTCATTTAGTTCTCTCTCGCTCAGTTTTCACAGCCGCAAGACTGCTCTCAGATTCTTACTAGCAGGTGAGCAAAGCGTTCTCTCTTTACGTTTATCATTCACCATGTTCTTTTGATTCTTGTAGAGGTCTCCGCAGTATTGATAATGTCTCCCTTGTTTAGATTTCACTTCGCAAGCTCCATTCGATTGTGATTATTGCCTGCTCTGTGATGTTACACTGATTCGATTCTCGAGTTCAGGATCTGCTTGTTCATCGATCTATTAGCTTAGCATGATTCTGATGAGATCTTGTAGAGATTCGTCTTGTTTACTGTTAGCGTTTACTTTATTTCATCTGGATTTTTGAATATCTGATATATAGTTAGTCTCGCTTGTTGTTATGACTTCGAATCGTCGCGATCTACAACTCTGGTTCTCGTTTCGTTTATTTGTATTGAGTTTGTTATGAAAGCGTTGATGATGATGCTTAGTGAGCTGGAATTGATGTATTGTTGTTAGATCTTCGAGTTCAAAGATATGTTAAACCTATGGATCATCATGATGTTGTGGCTTTATTTGATTCTGTTGGAGATGATCATTTGTGTTGATTCTAATGGTTTGACTTATTTGATTTGCAGCTATGGGTAAAGAGAAGTTTCACATCAACATTGTGGTCATTGGCCATGTCGACTCTGGCAAATCGACCACTACCGGTCACTTGATCTACAAGCTTGGTGGTATTGACAAGCGTGTCATCGAGAGGTTTGAGAAGGAGGCTGCTGAGATGAACAAGAGGTCCTTCAAGTACGCGTGGGTGTTGGACAAACTTAAGGCCGAGCGTGAGCGTGGTATCACCATTGACATTGCTCTCTGGAAGTTCGAGACCACCAAGTACTACTGCACCGTCATTGATGCCCCTGGTCATCGTGATTTCATCAAGAACATGATTACTGGTACCTCCCAGGCTGATTGTGCTGTCCTCATCATTGACTCCACCACTGGTGGTTTTGAGGCTGGTATCTCCAAGGATGGCCAGACTCGTGAGCATGCTCTTCTTGCTTTCACCCTTGGTGTCAAGCAAATGATTTGCTGCTGTAACAAGGTCAGCTCACTTACTTATCATTGTTGTTTATTAATTGTCATTGTACACTTGTGATGTGATACTAACATTGAGTTTTTATCGTTTCCTTGTTCCAGATGGATGCCACAACCCCCAAGTACTCCAAGGCTAGGTACGATGAGATCATCAAGGAGGTGTCTTCCTACTTGAAGAAGGTTGGGTACAACCCTGACAAAATCCCATTCGTCCCCATCTCCGGATTCGAGGGTGACAACATGATTGAGAGGTCCACCAACCTTGACTGGTACAAGGGACCAACTCTCCTTGAGGCTCTTGACCAGATCAACGAGCCAAAGAGGCCTTCAGACAAGCCCCTGCGTCTACCACTTCAGGATGTCTACAAGATCGGTGGTATTGGAACGGTGCCAGTGGGTCGTGTTGAGACTGGTATGCTCAAGCCCGGCATGGTTGTCACATTCGCTCCTTCAGGGTTGACCACTGAGGTCAAGTCCGTTGAGATGCACCACGAGTCTCTTGTGGAGGCACTTCCAGGTGACAACGTCGGATTCAATGTTAAGAACGTTGCCGTCAAGGATCTTAAGCGTGGGTATGTTGCATCCAACTCTAAGGATGACCCTGCCAAGGGTGCTGCTAACTTCACTTCCCAGGTCATCATCATGAACCACCCTGGTCAGATCGGTAACGGTTACGCCCCAGTGCTTGATTGCCACACCTCCCACATTGCAGTCAAGTTTTCTGAGATCCTCACCAAGATTGACAGGCGATCTGGTAAAGAGATCGAGAAGGAGCCTAAATTTTTGAAGAATGGAGATGCTGGTATGGTGAAGATGACTCCAACCAAGCCCATGGTTGTTGAGACTTTCTCAGAGTACCCACCATTGGGGCGTTTTGCTGTTAGGGACATGAGGCAGACCGTGGCTGTTGGTGTCATCAAGAGTGTTGACAAGAAGGATCCAACCGGTGCCAAGGTCACCAAGGCTGCAGTCAAGAAGGGTGCCAAATGATAAGACTTCTCTATTACTTTTAAAAAAACTTTGATGGTGTTTGAGCCTTTTTTTTAATATATTTTCTGCGACATGGTTTCAGTTATGCAGTTTGTGGATGGTTTTGGCTAATGATTTTTAGTGCTTTGTTCTTGAATGTCCTTGTTAGTTGCTTTTACTCATCTAGAGTTTTTAGACCAGTCTGTTCAAGATTTTGTTGGCAAGTAACGACTAGAAAACGTTTAAACAAACAAGACATGCTGAAATAAACGTTTGGTAGACAAATTAACCCCTTGGTGTTCAAGATTCAATTTTCATGAGTTTTATAAGACAAATTAACCCCTTGTTTGGTAAAATATTTCAGAACAATTCGAAGTATCAATAAGATTAAATTAGATAAAGCTTAACGAGCACTATCCAACAAAGAAAGGTATGAACTAAAAACCAAAACTATAGGATAAGGCCAAAGGAAGCATCTAAACATCCACGCCAACGACAAATAAACGTGTAAACAAACGACTGAAAACATAATGTATAGATTTTTTCCAGCTAAAGATTCTTGATGTGCAGTTTTACAAGAAACATGCATAACTTAAAAAAAGAAACAGACATTAGAACTGGGTTCTGGGGTTCTTAATGAAATACTCCGTCTGTTCCTAAAAAATAGATTTTTTAGTATTTTTACACATATTAAGAAAACACATTAAACTACCATAATAAATGTATCGTTTTCTGTAATTTTCAGTTTTCAATAACTTTTAACCAATAGTAATTCAATAAAGTCAATTAATTTTTTTGAAGTTTACAATTTTTTCATAGAAAACACAAAAAAATACATCTTTTTGAAACAATTTTTTTTCCTAAAAAGTCTACTATCATTAAGGAACGGAAGGAGTATAAGAAACGTTTCTTAACTTTTAAGTAAAAAAACTAAGAAAGACCCTCCCCCCAGTTAGAGTAAATATTTACTCTCTTTTTCACCTTTTTTGCCTATCAAGTGAAATAAATTTCTCATCAGTTTACTCTAAAATGAAGGTAACTAGAGTAAGGGGGAGTTATTGGGACAAAAATTTGTGTGGAATTTGAGAATTTTTAAAGTTCAGAGATTTTAAAAGTCGAGTAGATTTAACAAATATTTTATCAACTATTTTGTATGAATTTCTGTTAATTGTTATAGACTTTTATAGATTTGCATACATATTTTTTTCATAAGAAATCTCCTCTTAAGGTAATATATACAAGTCTTTTTGAAAACTACCAATCTTTTGTACGTCAAATATATATATATATATAATGTTTTCGTTCATGAGCTACATAGAGGTAATCTCTTCCTTTTCACCATTATTATATAAAGTCTTGCTTCCCAGATGCAGAGATAAGAATGACCTAGTTCTGTAGTTTTTCGTGAATGAGAAGTAAGACAAAGAGATTACATTTTTCCATGGCTTGATTCTTGGGTCAATCATCGTCTTCTTCTCCACTTGTCTTTTCGTAGATTTGGTTCATACTCTGGAAGATTGGTGTCACGTTCTTCTTTATACAAAATTGAAATGGACAAATGTTGAAATTATCACCTTTTTAAGTAACATTTGTAAAGAATTGAAGTGTATGTTTTTATCATACAGATTTTACAAATCTTATGAGTAAACATGATATTTTCAAAGTTGAGTCTAATGAGTAAAAATATAAAGAATTTATATCCCAATAACAATAGAGTTTGATAGAATTACTAAATCAATGAAAACCAAACTTTTTGAATAATCAAAGATTGTAAATGGATTTTAGAAATTCCTAAACCAATAACAAATGATTTTATTAAAACTTTAAAAATCCATAAACCAATAACAAAGGAATCTTAAAATTTCATAATTCTCCTATCCTAGGATCCTTGCACCAATAACCCCCCCCCCCCCCCCCCCCCCCATTCCTTCACTTTAAGCAAGTAGAAAATTTTACTTAAAAATTATTTCCTCTCTTTCCCACTTCATTTTCCCACCATTTTACTTTTACATTATCCAATCACTCTATGTGTATGGTTAGAATGTGTAAATCTTAGTGGGTATGACAAGTTTCACAACGATCCAATAGCTCAGCTTGTGCTATGAAGTGACAATTCAGGAGCTATTCATGGCACCAATATACAAGGACTGGTTAAATGATATGTTAATAGCTCTACTTGTACTTGGAAGTGACAGCCCAGGAGTTCATAGTACATATAATACCAACAATATACAAGGACTAGTTAAAGGATAAGGTAATAATTTTTGAGCCTTACAATGGGACCTTCTGACCTTGTTGTCGCGTCTTCCCCTCCATATGCATGAGAAACGTAACAAACAAAATTCCGCCACTGTCAATGAAGTTTGTACATATGTTACTAGTGATAGCAAATACGGAATGAAAATCAAGGGCTCAGATTAACTGAACAAATGCAAAATAAATGTAACACATAAGAGCACGAAATGAGAGTTTTTAGAATATGGTTCTTAGTATAACATGAGATACATCTCTTAGCTTTTAACTAAAAAATATTAAGAAACGTTTCCTAAATAAGATATAAGAGACATTTCTTAGCAGAAAAATGCCAAATTATGCTCTAAAAACTCTAAATGGGTCTCCCATTAATCATGTTCTAAGGCAATGCCAAATCATTGGAGATGATGTGAACACGATGACTTCACTTGGGATAATAGTTCATTTGATTATTGCCACATAGAAACCCGCAAACTAAGTGATGGAATTAGTTTACTCAATTCCTTTCTCTTTTGGTAAAAAATAGTCAATTCTTGTTACCCTTATGGCAAAATAGCAACCACAT
Organism: Brassica napus; assembly: GCF_020379485.1. NCBI lineage: Eukaryota > Viridiplantae > Streptophyta > Magnoliopsida > Brassicales > Brassicaceae > Brassica > Brassica napus. Next base: position 5,944,515 of record NC_063445.1, on the reverse strand, counting down.
TGCATGAGTTTTCAACTTTGAGTTCCTCACAAAAGTTTTTTTAAAATAGTATTGAGAAGAAACTCATCCAAAAATATTTTTGACATTGTTGAATGAGTATCTCAACATGTGAGATACTCTTTCATTTAAATACTATATTTTTTCTTAAATTTTTGAGAGACTCAAAGTTGAGGACCCATGGAATGTGGATGCTCTAATATATATATATATATATATATATGGGTGTAATGAATTTAATAGAGTGATTAAACATATATACACAATCAACATATGAGTGTTCTTGCCTCTTCTATGCATGGTTTCCAAAATGCAAACAAATATTTGTTTAGCAAAAGAGATAGCCCCAGCACCCTTTTGTATGAGTTTAGCTTATAGTGACATTTCATTTGAAAAACATAAGGGTGAGTTTCTGAAGTTTTGAGATACTCATTTTAGACATTCTTGTTATTTCTTTTATATATTTGTTGAGATACTTTTGTCACATATTCTCAATGTGGGTATTCTCATATGTGCATCTACATTCAGAGAGATGCAGTCTGAAGTATTAAGGTATTTCATTATCTTGATGTAGTTTTCTATTCTCTTATTACCTTTTCCTTCTAACAAAATGATACAAGCTATTTCAAGTCATAATTCTTTTTATTTCCTTCAAGTAACAGTGTCATCCACTTTCCGTTATCGTTTTACTTTTACATTGCAAGACAGTCAAAGCATATAATTGGTCATTACATAGTCACCTTGGTTTGAGCATGAAATGATAATCAGTTCCAAGACTGGTTCTTGCTCTTTGCTCAAAGATGTTTTGGTCTTTGTGAAGTTTTCTTGTCTATGAGCTTTCAAAGATGAGCACACCCTCAGTCTGAAAATTACAAGAAATAGTTGATTCACACCCACAAGAGAAAATGTATTTCTTTCAATTTTTGTTTTCTTTTGCTTGTAATTAATAAGGGGCCTATTAAAAAGGTTGACAAATCTGTGGAAACAATCATTTTCTCTTGTGGGTGTGAATCAACTATTTCTTGTAATTTTCAGAAATGATAATCAGTTCCAAGACTGGTTCTTGCTCTTTGCTCAAAGATGTTTTGGTCTTTGTGAAGTTTTCTTGTCTATGAGCTTTCAAAGATGAGCACACCCTCAGTCTGAAAATTACAAGAAATAGTTGATTCACACCCACAAGAGAAAATGTATTTCTTTCAATTTTTGTTTTCTTTTGCTTGTAATTAATAAGGGGCCTATTAAAAAGGTTGACAGATCTGTGGAACCAAGAGCTCAAAGATGAATTTTTTTTTTTTACCATCATTTTCTACACTCCTGAAGAAGACAAAAATATCGGTATATCTCATTTGCCAAGTCTTGCCCTATAAACCCAAGTTTCCAATCTTCTGCTCCGAGCTCGCTACCAAGAGAGCCTCGTCCTTTAGAAAGCTAACATGTGTTTCATCAAGTTCTAACATGTGTTTTGTTTAGTCTTTGCACATTTGTGTCCCTCTTCATTTTGTTCTTGCTTAGTGGTTAAAGCCGTGATTCGATTAGGATTGGTTCTTGCATACCAAGATTGATTTTTTATGTTGTACACACAAACTAGTTTGTACCATTGTTGCCAGTTTCTAACGTAATCCATATTCAGCAGTATCATTTATATACGTATATTAGATTAAGATCCACACCTTGCGCGGGATAAAAATTATATATAAAAATTATTTTATGTATTATATGTTCTTACATATTATGAAATAATAAATATATATTGAATAATTAAAAGTCAGTAACTATTACATATATAATTAAATTGGTGCGAACGTATAAATCAATTTTATTAATCCAAACAATTTTTTTTAAAAAATTTGATAGGATATGTAATTAAATTTAAATGATATTAACATACATAATATATTTTTGATATTAATGTCTATTTTTTTTAAATGATGTTTTCTACTCATATGTTTTTCTGATCATGTGTATCTTTAATAGCAAAAACTTTAAATTACTGATAACAAAATTTTCATTGTGGGATTAATAATTTTATTAATTGATAATTTAAAAAAAATTATCAATGTTAGTTCAAAACTTTTATCAAAAAAAATTATTCAAAGTAAATTTTGAAACTAAAATATTTATTTATTCAATATGGTTTATAGTTTAATTTAGAATGATATATATACATATATATTTTAAATCTTAATGATTAATTAAATTAGACTTTTACTTATATGATTTTGTAATTATTTGTATTTTGTCATAACAAAAATTTTAAACCATGGATCGCAAAATTTGAATGTGAGACTTTTAACAGTTTTAGTAATTTATAGTCATTTTTTAAAATTCAAAATATAAAATATACAGAAAAATCTAAATTTTTATAATATGGTTATTGTGTTTTTTAAAAGTTATTTTAATAGTTTTAAATTAAACGAATTTGATAGAAGATACATTTTTTTATCAGATCTTTATTATTCAAAATCATTAATTGTCATATATACTTTATCCACATTAGGCAATTCCATAATCTTTATTTAAGGAAATAATAAATTACATTAATAATGAATTTATGATTAGTTTAATAAAAAGTTTATTATATAATTAGATGGACCAACCTATTTTTCTAGTAATTCTAAGAATCATCCTAGTAATGACATGTGGCTACAAAAAGAAGTTGTAATGTTTCACAAATAATATATAGGGGATTAATTACAAAAGTATTTAATAGGGTTAGTCAAAAAAAATATATATTTAAATCGTCTTAAATTCAGTTGACTGTTGATAACATGTCGTAATTAAATTCGTTGTAAAAAGTTAATTGTTCTTATTTCATTTCTTCATGTTTTACTGAATAACTTATGGTCAGTTTGTTATTATATTAAGTAGGGGTCGTTATCCGCGCCAAGACGCGGAGTTTTTGCATTTTAATCTATTTTTGTCTCTTGCTTACTAATCTAGCATTCAATTTTTCAATGCATTTTATCTTCACCATCTCCTCTTGTCTTGTTTACATTTGTTTTCACGTTGTGTCGTTTGATTTGTCTTAGTTTTGGCTTGTGTAATAACTTAACACTGCTCATTCTTCTTTCATTCTTTATTGATTGATATTTTTATCTCGTTTAACTCTGTGTTGCCACTAATTTACTCGTATCATTTTTCATCATCTGCTTCATGTTCTTTTCATATTCATTAACCATTGTCTCCAATCTCTTTAAATCCTAAAATCCTACATGTCCTTTTGTTTATTAAATCACATATTAAATATTGTTGAAACTGTTTATTTATTCTAATAAATCCTTACGATTATAACTAAGATGATATGGATAAAAGACTGATTATAATTTAGTCGAAATTAAAGTCTAAAGTAAAAGTTATTAAACTTGCAATCCTTCTTTTTGTCATCCAAGATAGCTTTAGTTAAATCAATTATATTGATTTAGAAAATCTATAAGCTATTTCAATCCCAAACAACCAAAAAACAGGCGCATTTGTTATTGACGCTGCGGCGGGTTTCCTTTACTATAAACATAATTGCTTGTCACAACTGTTAATAAACCCAAATGTGTTTAGAAAAGCTACCCATATAAGAGTTTCATACTCATTTATCTTTCTCTAGTCATCTCCTATATTAGTAGCTATCATAATACAATCATCAAACAAAGGACATATCTCTTGGTTCCATATAGAATATGCAAAAAGACTGTTTTCGGCAGACTCCATGATCACTGAGTATTATAAATATCAAACTATGTCTATGGTATATTTATATGTTGAGGAAATGCCTCGAAATGTAGCTTCCAAATAATGATTTCCAGGTCAACACATTGCATGTTAACCTCCACAATGGGATCAGCGGATCTGCAGATACCGCTACATGTCGAGTCGAACGCAGCTACATATATGTTCCCTGCTTGTGCCTTTCATTCACAATCTGCAATTCTCCCAAGAACCAGAATCAATGTTAAATGAGGTAAAAGTTTTGGAGTCACAACAGACTTTGTATAGCCAAGCTCAATAAACCAAGCACCCAACATAACATCCCCACTTGCTTATTTGTGCAGAAAATGACTTGATCATTATATAGTAGCACGGAGAAGTTAGATGGAGAATGAGGTATGAATGCAAAGTAGAAAAAACAGTTAAAATCTTACTGATTATGAGAAATATAAGAAATCAATTTTCTTGAAATGGCGTATAACTGTCCAATAGCGTGACAGAATTACTTGCTCCTGTTCTTACCAAACTTCCAATTCTAAATGTATATATATAAATCTATTAGAATTATTGCCAGCGCTCTGTTGGAATATTTGTTAGCTAAAATAATCAATCCAACATAATAGAAAAAAGAAATCAACGAAATTGTAAAGCTAACCATCAGCTGAGATGCTTTTGCTGTCCTGACACATTGCAAGCTTAGTGATTTCACTGTCAAAAGCAACAAACTAAGCAGTCATATACATCCGAGACATTTATTTACAAACGGTTCCTAGCACAGAAAAAATATATTATTATGTTACAGATGATAAGTTTGATGCATAAATACAGTTTAGAATTTTTTTCAACTGAACATTTGTGCCTACTAAACTACCTTACAACACCCACTGCATTGTGATTTTGGCATGTTAAAGCTGAGAATCAACATTGGAGCTTGCGTTAGCATTTGGAACATGAAATATAGCACCATTAATTTCCAGTGTTAATTTCATTAACAATAGCTGTGCAAAAAAACTCTGCTAGTAAGGTAATCGTGATTAGTAATTCTTTACATCTTAGTGTCGTACAACTTCAAAACGATAGACACTTACAATCGACGGCTCTCAAAGAAGGACCGCAAACCATCTAATGATATGTTTACCTTGTCGTATAAGTAATTCATGTCACTTCCCTCCCACGGGTAACTTTGCTGGTGCAGATCAATTCCCTCCACCTCTTCCTCATCATTAAGATGCTCTGCAATATACCCTCTGTAAGGTTCAAATTTATGTCGCTAGAATTATCAGAGAAAGAAATATAAAGTACCCTCCAAATCTTCAGAAGCATCGACATTTTCTTTATTCAATGATCTTCATTCAACCTAACAACCATCAAAATAAAAAGAATGTGAGGCACATAATATTCAAAATCCAAGTTTAATGAATGGAAAAAAAAAACTCAGGAAGACAAAAAATGTCAAAACCTCACTGGCTTCTTCTTCTTTTACTTCTTGGCTCCCGTGAATGAACTGTCAAAGCCATCATTATTTGAAGGAAAAAAGATTAAACAAAACAACTGATGAAAATAAACAAATATGTTTCACAGCATATAAACTCTTCTTGAACAATCAGGCAACAGATAGTATGTCTCCCGTGTGACTCAGCTGAGTCCTCGATGGCATCCTGACAACAAATGTCTTCTTCTTCTTCTCAGTTAGATCAAAGGGTGCAAGCTAAGGATGACCAAAGAAAAATAAAACCACACAATCATGATTTATCAGGCAAAATAAAAGAACCGATGATGAATTTATTAAAGATGGGGAGATGTAGAGACTAAAGAAGAAAAACTTATTCATGAAACTCAAGGAGCCAATCTGTGTTTTTTAGATAAGTCATGAACCGATGATTAAAAATTGAAAGCCCTAAACTTCCATTGAAGAGAACGCTTACATACCAAAAAGGTTTATTGGGCTTTTTTTTAACGAATCTCATTTTAAAACGTGAGTTATAAAGTATTTATTAAATCATTAGATAAAATAAATAAGTGTGGGTCCCACAGAGAAAACTGAATAAGCAAAGGTTTCCGACCTTCATAAATATATATTTGTTTCAGCCATCAATGTACAAAGAATCCTTTAGCTCATTGATATAAATGTTGTTGTTTATATCTCAATAACCCGGGTTCGAGCAACAGATTTGACACTTTTCACACTTTTTAAAAGTGGGACCCACATATCGCTGACGTGTCGCATCAGAAGTGATGCAACTGCCCTATTATAATGTAGATTTTGAAGAAAAAAAATTACCATTCAAGGTTTAAAAATCCAAAATAATTTATATAAAAAACTTATAAATAGTTTCAAAGTTTAAGTTTTTTTTTTAATTTCGTATAATTCATAAAACATTTTATCTTGTTAACAGTTGACTAAGTTCTATTAGAGTCAATATTGCACGTTTTTAGAATTTCAGATAGTATTTTTGAATTATGATTAAGTTAAAATTGTATTTGGCACTGGCCATTTGTTTTGTTGATGTCGTATTTGGCACGACTGAAATTGTTGGTGTCCAAATTAACCATTTTCCATGTACCATTGTTGCCGGTTTCTAAAGTAATCCATATTCAAATGTATCATTTATATAGGTATATTAATTAAAAAGTATTTAATAGGGTTAATCAAATTTATTATATTTAAATCGTCTTAATTTCAATTGACTATTGATAACATGTCGTAATTAAATTCGTTGTAAGAATTTAATTGTTCATATTTAATTTCTTCATGTTTTGTTGAATACATTATGGTCAGTTTGTTAAAAGTAGCAGCCATGCTCGCCTACCTACTAGATAGTAGTATAAGATTTGATTAAGCAAAAGACCAATTCGGTTACTGTAGCAAATCATTTTTAAAACATTAGAAAGGCTAGAATGCCTAAGGGTAAACTGGTAAAAAACTAGGACCACAAACGAAAATGCGAAAGCCCTAGAGCTCGTAGCTATAAATACTTTGTTTTGTTCATTGAGCACACTCTCCTTTAGTTCTCTCGCTTAGTTTCGTAGCCGCAAGACTCCCTCTCAGATTCTTACTTGCAGGTGAGAAAGCCTCTCTCTATCTTTAGGTTTATCGTTCTTCTTATGATTCTTGATTCGATCTCTGCAGTATTGTTTGTATCTATCTTGTTTAGCTTTCTTATCGTAAGCTCGATTTTGACTGTGATAATCGCTTGCTCTGCGTCGAGTTTAAGATCTGATTGTTCCCCGATCTATTAGCTTAGCATGGTTCTGATGAAATCGTGTAGAGATTCGTCTTGTTTACTGTTATCGTTACATTTTTCGTATCCTCTGGTTATTTTGATAAATCTGATATGATGATCGTAGCTTCGCTTGTGATTCTGACTTATAATCATCGCGATACAGTTTGGTGTTCGATTCTACTATTTGTATTTGATTTTGCTATGAAAGCGTTCATGCTGGTGCATATGTGAGGTAGATTTATAGTATTGATTGTAGATTTTGATGGCTGTTTAGATTTCGTATCTATGCTGGTGAATATGCGAGGTAGATTTGTTGTATTTGATGTTAGATCTTTGATTTTAAAGATATTTTCACATTGATGGCTGTTTAGGTTTTGGTATCTAAGGATCATCTTTGTATTTAGGTTTGATTATCTTGAATTGTTTCAGGTGGTTGTTTGTTTTGATTCTAATGGTTTGACTTATTTGATTTGCAGCTATGGGTAAAGAGAAGTTTCACATCAACATTGTGGTCATTGGCCATGTCGACTCTGGGAAATCGACCACCACTGGTCACTTGATCTACAAGCTTGGTGGTATTGACAAGCGTGTCATCGAGAGGTTCGAGAAGGAGGCTGCTGAGATGAACAAGAGGTCCTTCAAGTACGCGTGGGTCTTGGACAAACTTAAGGCTGAGCGTGAGCGTGGTATCACCATTGACATTGCTCTCTGGAAGTTCGAGACCACCAAGTACTACTGCACCGTCATTGATGCTCCTGGTCATCGTGATTTCATCAAGAACATGATTACTGGTACCTCCCAGGCTGATTGTGCTGTCCTCATCATTGACTCCACTACCGGAGGTTTTGAGGCTGGTATCTCCAAGGATGGTCAGACACGTGAGCATGCTCTTCTTGCTTTCACCCTTGGTGTCAAGCAAATGATTTGCTGCTGTAATAAGGTTAGATAACGTTTCATTGTTTGTCTCTGTTGCTATTGTGAACTTGTGATGTGATTCTAACATATGTTTTTTGTTCACTTTTGTTTGTTCCAGATGGATGCAACAACCCCCAAGTACTCCAAGGCTAGGTACGATGAGATCATCAAGGAGGTGTCTTCCTACTTGAAGAAGGTTGGGTACAACCCTGACAAAATCCCATTCGTCCCCATCTCTGGATTCGAGGGTGACAACATGATTGAAAGGTCCACCAACCTTGACTGGTACAAGGGACCTACTCTCCTTGAGGCTCTTGACCAAATCAACGAGCCCAAGAGGCCCTCAGACAAGCCACTCCGTCTCCCACTTCAGGATGTCTACAAGATCGGTGGTATTGGAACGGTGCCAGTGGGTCGTGTTGAGACTGGTATGCTCAAGCCCGGTATGGTCGTCACCTTTGCTCCATCAGGGTTGACCACTGAGGTCAAGTCTGTCGAGATGCACCACGAGTCTCTTGTGGAGGCACTTCCAGGTGACAACGTCGGATTCAATGTCAAGAATGTTGCTGTCAAGGATCTTAAGCGTGGGTATGTTGCATCCAACTCCAAGGATGACCCTGCCAAGGGAGCTGCTAACTTCACTTCCCAAGTCATCATCATGAACCACCCTGGTCAGATCGGTAACGGTTACGCACCAGTTCTTGATTGCCACACCTCCCACATTGCAGTCAAGTTCTCTGAGATCCTCACCAAGATTGACAGGCGATCTGGTAAAGAGATCGAGAAGGAGCCTAAGTTTTTGAAGAATGGAGATGCTGGTATGGTGAAGATGACTCCAACCAAGCCCATGGTTGTTGAGACTTTCTCAGAGTACCCACCATTGGGACGTTTCGCTGTTAGGGACATGAGACAGACGGTTGCTGTTGGTGTCATCAAGAGTGTTGACAAGAAGGACCCAACCGGTGCCAAGGTCACCAAGGCTGCAGTCAAGAAGGGTGCCAAATGATGAGACTTCTCTCATGCTTTGTTCTTTTTGCTTAAAAAAACTTTGATGTGTTTTGAGGCTTTTTTTTTTGTTTACGACACTCATCTCTCTACCTTTTTTTGATGTCTCTGTTACTTATGGTTTTAGTTATGCAGTTTCTGGATAATTTTGCCTAATGCTTTCTATTGTTCGTTTAATGTTTATTCAAGTTGCATGTTCTTATCTTAGGCTGTTCAAGATTTCATGGGAAAGTAACTGAAATAACATCAAGAATTTCATTGTTAAAGGGTTAATAATGTTTACGTTAGACGTTTACAAATCCAAGTTATGATTGTTGATTAGCAAACGACAAGTAAAGCTTTAATTAGACAAAGCACAAAGCAGTTATCCAACATAGAAGTTATGAACTAAAAACCAAAACAATATGATAAGGCCAAAAGAGGCAGCAGAACATCCACGCCAACGACAAATAAACGTGTAAAAAACGACTGTGAAAACATTGGGAATATTTTATAGATTTTTTCCAGCTAAAGATTCTTGATCTGCAGTTTTACAAGAAACATACATGACTTGATGAGATCTCAACACTAAGCAGCTTTAGCCGTGTGAGAAGAAAAGCTCCATGACTCTAGATCTTGTAATAAAGCAACTAGATCTCTAACATCCTCACTCTCTCTCATCTCTTGAAGCCATAGCTCATTATATCTCTCCACACCCATTTCTTCTTCACCATGGCTCCTGGACTCATATGATCTCCTTCTCCTCTTCACCACCTTCCTTCTCTTGTCATGATCTGCCATTCTTCAACACAAAGGGAGAGAGAGAGATACAAGTCAAAATAAACTCAGGAGATCTCAAGAGAGATAGAAGAGACCAAAGTAAGAAGCATATGTTACTCTTTGGAGAGAGACAGCTGCTGAGCGATCCCAGAGATGCAAAGAGGGAAGCCATAGTTGCCACTAAGAGTTGTTGACTGCATTTCTTTTTCTCTCAAGATTCAGAAATTGTGATCTTGTTTTTTAAAGAGAGCTAAAGAAAGAAATAAGAAAAAAAGAAATAAAGGCCAAGATCTTGAATTGAGTAAAGATTAAGGAACGGTGTAGTTTATATACTGGTACTAGTACTGTGTTGTTAATACCCACTTTACTATTGCAAGACACGAGATGAAAGACTTTTTGTCTTGTTGATATGTGGAAAGAGAGTAAGTAGGCGTGGTCTCTTCCTGTGACTGAATCGAAATGATTCATCTTTTAAAATTTACTAGCGGTGAAACTAAAAAAATATTGGTTTCACTTTGCCTCTTTTTCTGATTTGGATTTGATTAAAGTATGTGGAGGACAATAAGGCTTTTCAGTTTCTCTTTTTTTCAGTGAGAATAAATGCAGCACTCACCTGTTAAATCAGCTAAGTCTTTAACTTGTTTCTAAACCAACTTGTTAAAAAAAAAAAATCAAGTAATTTTAACCAAGCTCAGACTCTTCAAAACTGTAATGTTAGTTTTGACATCATCACTGATTCACTATCATCGTTTATTACACAGAAAGACATACCAAGCAAGTTATCAGACAAGAGCATTTAATAAAAAGGATGATTGGAACCAATCTTGCAATGTTTTGCAACAAAAAAATCATATACCAAAACAACTACTCTTTCATCAAATGTTATCACTAGATTGCAGTAAGAGAACCTATTTAAGGGAGGTCTTATTATGTGTATAACTAGCTAGAATGTCTATATCTTAATTGGTATGGATACGTTTTACAATGGTACACTATATAGCAATTCGGGGCCGATCGGATAATGGATAGGATCTATCAAAACAAAAAACGATTCACTAGCTCAACTTGAATCCAGGAGCTATTCATAGTACATATAGTACCAACAATAAACAAGAACAAGTTAAATAATAAGTTAATAGGTCTACTTGTGCTATGAAGTGACAATCCAGGAACTATTCATAGTACATACTATACCAAGGTGGCTCCGATTGGTGACATGTAGTATTGAAGTCGAGTTGCAATATGTATTGCAATTCTATGTAACTTGCAGTAAAAATTATGTGGTAAAAACTGTAACTTTATGTGGTAAGTTTGCAGTAAGAATAAAAATTACAATTTTAGTAAATTGATGAGTGGTAACCTTTTTGATGTATAAGTTGCAGTATAGTTTCAATAAAATAAATATAAATATAAATATGAATATAAACATAAACATAAGATAATGAATCATTATTAATAACAAGAAACGTTAACCTATTTAAAATAAATAAATAATACTTTTTATTTTATTTTTAATATGTATACAATAAATTTTAACAAAAGTTAAGTTGCAATATATTTTTTTCCAAGAACTATACTTACTGATTATAATATTTATCCGATATCAATAACAAAATAATTTATAAATTTCCATTCTAAATAAAAGTTACAACTAATAAGATTATGTAAAATAACAATTTAGAAAAAAAAATTAAAGTTAATAATACAAAAATAAGAGCAAGAAAGAGAGTAAAAAATCTATGACTAACCCAAAATTAGGTGAAGTTGTATAATATTGTTAAGAATATTTCCAGAAATAAGAATAAGATATTGAAAAGGTGGTTTTGGAAATATAAATAATATTTTATTTATGAACAAAAAATTCCAAGACGTATTAGCAATGAATCAAAGGTTGTTGTATGGGAGAGTGATGGAGGGCATCATAAGGTGTGTGTATCTAATTTATTACTTTTACTTGTAGTTTAGACAGACTTTAATTATAACTGTACTTCAGCTCTAAAACATGGGATTAGTCATATGATGTTACATTAACTTTTGATTTAACAATTTTACAAAGGATGTAACTCAAAATTGTAACTCAACCATAATACATGATAACTCAAAATTAAAATCAAAAAACTAAATTTAATGCATGATTAGAGACATTTTTGAGTTATCTATGAGTTAAAACAAAATCAATGTTACCACGTGTTACCGATCAAAGCCAATACACAAGGACTCATTAAAGGTGATACATTAATACTTTTTGGTGTACGGGACCCTTGTTGTCGACTTTTCCCCTCCACATGCATGAAACATAACAAAATTTTAGCCACTCTCGATAAACTCTGTAGATATGTTACATATGATATGAGTCGAGAGAGGAAGTATTAAAATTTTAGCCAGTGTCGACTTTCCCCTCTAACAAAATGATGCAAGCCATAATTCTTTTTATTTCCTTCAAGTAACAAAGTCATCCATTTACTATTCTCTTTGCACTCTTACATTGCAAGACAGTTAAAGCATATAATTGGCCCTTTTTTTTGAAAAGAGATAATTGGCCACATATAGTCGCCTTTGCTCTACTTGTGTTAGGATGTGACAATCAGTTGCAAGACACTTAAAGCATCATTAACGGGGGTTCTTAGTACATGGTTTTTATCAGAATATAAGAATTCAATTCTTAATTTTTAACTGAAAATGCTAAGAATCGGCTCTTAAATAAGAGATTTAAGAGCCGACTCTTAACTTTTTCAGTTAAAAGTTAAGAGTCGGATTCTTATATTCTGGTAAGAACCATGTACTAAGAACCCTGCGTTAATGATGGTCTAATTGGCCTTTTAAAACTTTAAAATATTCAAAGATGAGCGATCCTCAGCCTGAGAATTACAACAAATGAGTTATAATGAAGAATTCACAGAATTTTGGTTTGATTCTTACGTACAAGAGGAAATGTATTTTCTTTCTTTTTGTTTTGTTTGTCTTTGACAAGGGTCTATTAAAAGATTTGGAAGAAAAGGTCGACAAATCAATGAAAACTACCAGCACCATAAACTCAAATATCTCGCTGTTAACTTGTTTACATCACAAGCAACAAAAATTCATCTGAGTGAGAGAACATCTCCCAAGACTCAAGATTTTTTTTCTTTTCGCTAAATAAGATAAATATTTTTTAAAAATATTTGGGATTAACAGCATCATTTTTCGTTGAAATCAAACTTCCTCATGTTGAACATCCTTAGGAACAATTATAACATGTGACCATACTGAAAGTTGACATAGATGTGGAAGTAAATATTGCTCTCTTCTTATTTTTATGAAGTTTAGCACAAAAGCTACATTTCAAGAGTTTGCAAAAACCAACATTAAGACCGAAAACATATATACTGTGGAATTTCCTTCCACGACTGTCGTACCTTCTTGCATCACGTTGGAGAAAGTGTGAAGGAAAAGAGAGCTAGCTAGAGAAACCACACAATTTGCTCATAATACGATTGGAGCCGTTGTTTTCTCTTAGTCTGAAGTTATATGTTTTCAAGAAACGAACTTCATTTCTTTGTTATTTGGCATCTATGTCTTTCATAAACTACTTGCAACAAATAGACTCGGATACGAATGATAGTTACTATTCATCTAGCTGAACTGGTTATCAGTTTGCCAAACCACAAATATCTACACATGCCATTAGATATATATACACATATTTACGTAAACGTAAATCAAATAATGATCAAAATCGTGGCTGAAGAACATATAATGATATGATCAGATCAACTGATACATACTTGTTTTAAAACGTTTTAGCAAGTATTTTTAAATTGCAAAAGTCTACATATTTGTACTAATTTGTTTCCCTGTAATTTTATATTGTTTTTGTAATCACAAATTGAAATTAATGAAAATTATCTGTTTGCCTGGTAAAAAAGTCTAGATACAGATGAATCGAATAACCCACGAATAGATATGATCTTCTAGAATACCTTTTTTTGTTGGGGTGGGGGGATTCAATATATATATTACCTGCCAAATTAGACCAAGTACTCCAATTTTGTAAAAGAAATTCATTTACATCCAAATTGCTTTGAAAAATTACAAACCGGTAATTTAGGAAAACAAAGAACAGAAACCAAAACTTACATAAACCGGCCGGGTTGATCCAATGCCATCTAACACGTGGGGATGGTCGGAATGTTCGAGTAAATTTACACAAGACCGATGAAACGACACCGTTATATTAGGCAAATCTAAATGTAGTAGTGTGGGGTGGGGGGGGGAGAGGGGAAAAAAGAAAACCCCCGAAAGTCAAATAAAACACGTCAAGTTTTTGGAATTTGGTGGGTTGGACCGTGCACGTGACCGCACAGAAACTAAACCCGGACGTGTTGCTCGTGAGTAAACCGGATTGGATAAATCGGCGACTGGTCCGGCTACCCTTGTTTTGTTTCTCCTACCTCTCCGAGAGAGGGATCGAAACTTTCCCCGTCTGCTTGTTTGGCTGCTATTCCTCTTTTTTTTCTTCTTCTCATCGAGAGCTCTGAAAACCCTAATCTCTCATCAGCTTCCCTATGTTCTGATTCACTCTCCGGTCCCTTGGTTCGTGTTTCCGTTTTTTAATTTCTGAAATTCTACTTTTCGATTAATAACTCTTTTGTGTGTGTTTTGTCTTGTTGATTAGATCGGTTTGCTGTATGGAAACTATATCTATCTGCTGTGTCAATTTCAAAGCTTTGGTGCTAAAATTGCTGGAGTTAGAGGTCGTGTTTTGAAACTGAAGCTTTGCTTCTTGGTTTGTGTCTGGGATTCAAGAAATGGACTTGGAAGCTCGTTGTAAGGTACTTGTTGTCTGAAAGGTCTCTCCTTTTTTTGATGGGTTTGCTTTATCTGTACTTGTTAGGCTTCAAAGTTTAGTTTTTTTGGTTTGCAGGATAAGCTTTTACATTTTCGGATAAAAGAGCTCAAGGATGTGCTCACTCAGCTCGGTCTTTCGAAACAGGGAAAGAAGCAGGTAACAATAGGGTACTGTTTAGTCATTTAGATATCCGATAAGCTTCATGGTTCTCATAGGCTACTGTTGAATACATATGTGTGTGTTTTGAACTCTTTTTGAAATATTCTTGTACAGGAACTTGTCGAGCGGATCTTGACCGTTCTTTCTGATGGAAAATGTTAGTTTGAACCCCTTTCTCTTTTCTTATTCTCACGTCTTGGTGTATTTTGCGTTGTCTTCTCTTAAACATTTGTCTTCGTTTCCTACTGACAGCTGCAAGGTTGTGGTCTAAAAGGAATACAGTGGCGAAGGAAGAAGTTGCAAGACTAGTGGATGATACTTATAGGTGTGGAATCAGTTCTTTACGAAAATGCCATGCTTTTCTTGTGCGATTCTTTATCAACATAATAGTATTTTTTGTGTGTGTTCCATAGGAAAATCAAAGTATCTGGGGCAAGTGATTTAGCATCAAAAGCACAAGTGAGTTCAGATACGAGTAATCTGAAAGTCAAGGGGGAGCCTGAAGCTTCCTTTCAACCAGAGATGAAAGTTCGATGCGTTTGTGGAAGTTCACTGGAGACAGAATCAATGATTCAGGTAAAGCTCGGCGTGTCTATTCCTGTTTGAGCTAGCTGTGGAGAAGTTACATGTTTGTAATTATTTTTAATTTTTTTTTTGGTTTCAGTGTGATGATCCAAGATGCCATGTTTGGGAGCATGTTGGATGTGTTTTTGTCCCGGAAAAGCCTATGGATGGAAATCCACCACTTCCTGAATCATTTTATTGTGAAGTCTGCCGACTCACTCGAGCTGACCCGTAAGATTTTATTTTCCCTGCCTCTGTTTGAGTTGTGAACAATTGTATTCTGTCCTGTCAGATCTGGAAAGAAAGACATATTTTTCCATTTGATATGCTTCCCATTCTAGTTTCTATATCTCCTTGCATTTGTAGTTGTTCTGCTTCTAGTTCTGAAATTTCAATGTTATCTTTACATTCGTTATCCATTAGTATTGTGTTTCACGTTTGTCCTACATGGTCTTCCTTGTGCAGGTTTTGGGTTACAGTGGCACATCCACTTTATCCAGTGAGGTTGACTGCAACGAACATCCCAACTGATGGGTGAGAACTTTATATTTTTCTAATTCTATGCCAATTCTTGAAAATTACAATTGTTGACGTTTTTTTCTTTAGAAAGCTGAAGTACTCATTGGGCTATATCCTAGATGATACATCACCATCTGTCTCATCCTGCATTAGCCACTTTCACGTTTTTTTGTTTCCTCTAATGGTTTGCAAGAAAACGCTTTCACTAATGAATCATCTGCATCATGATCCTGATAGTCAGTTGACTTTTCAACTTGGAACTGCAATAAGCCGATCTTTCTAGTGTCTAGAGAACAAGAATCACAATTGTTTTGTAGCTAGATGCACCCCTACTGAAAAAATAATGCTACTAGCCTTTATTCATTTTAATACTACGATCAAAATCTTTCCAGTTCAAGCGCAATGCAGAGTGTTGAGAGAACATTTCAAATCACAAGGGCAGACAAGGACTTATTGGCCAAACAAGAGTACGATGTTCAGGTTGGGTTTTGCAAAGTACTTTCAATATGTAATACCGTATCTATTTTATGCGTTTCTAACGGGAATTTACTTCTTTTGTTTAGGCTTGGTGTATGCTATTGAATGACAAAGTTCTCTTTAGGATGCAATGGCCTCAGCATGCTGATCTGCAGATCAATGGTATGCCTGTACGCGCAATTTACCGACCAGGGTCACAGCTTTTGGGGGCCAACGGCCGCGACGATGGACCTATTGTATGTTTTCATCCCCCTTTTCGACTTATATAGTAGTAGTCGATCTCTCATACATTGAGAGTTTTGCAGTCAGTGGTGTAACTTGTTTACCATCTCACTCTACTGTTTTGGCAGATCACACCTTTTGTTAGGGATGGAATTAACAGAATATCCTTGAGTAGAGGTGACAGTCGGAGTTTCTGTTTCGGAGTAAGACTTGTGAAGCGCAGGACTCTACAACAGGTACTGATCACATGTTTTGCACGAGAAACATTCAAACAGGGTTTTGGTTGGTCTATGGGGGCAATAAAGACAAATGAAAAAGATTAACAAAACGATCTTCTGATACAGACCGAAAGAAATTAAAAGAATTACCTGTGAAAGTTACCTGTGGATGCATACTTACTTTTGAATTTTCCCTTGTTTATTTCGAACTCTCACTAGATATTAGAGTCCTATACTTACTCCTGCATGATACATGGTGTATAAGATAAAGTATTGTTGGATTGCAATTGTGTACTTAATGTTATCCGCCTGTCATGATGCTGCAACATTGTATTTCTCCTTTTCATTATATTTTTAGTGTTCTTAATAGCTCAGAAATTCAGTTATGGTGATGTAAGTTGCCTCAATATTTACACGTTTTTCCCGTCTAGGTTCTAAATTTGATTCCAGAAGAGACGAAAGGGGAGACGTTTGAAGATGCGCTTGCACGTGTTCGGCGATGCATTGGAGGTGGAGGTGGAGATGATAATGCCGACAGTGATAGTGACATTGAAGTTGTTGCTGACTTCTTCGGTGTCAATCTCCGGTGTCCTGTAAGTTACCAATAGCTTGCTTATCTAAGTCATGTAACTGATGCTGTACACGTGTGCATTTCCTTGCAGCTGAATTTTAACTGTCTTTTTTTTACTTGTCTCATTAGATGAGCGGTTCTAGGATAAAAGTTGCTGGGAGATTCTTACCCTGTGTGCACATGGGCGGTTTCGACCTTGAGGTGTTTGTGGAGTTGAATCAACGTTCCAGAAAGGCATGTCTCCTATCCTTGTCAAAAAAATTGGATTATCATTCCTCTAATTTTCTGACTATTTGTTCTGTGGCTTTCATTACATGCAGTGGCAGTGCCCTATCTGTCTGAAGAACTACTCAGTGGAGCATGTAATCGTGGATCCTTATTTCAACCGCATCACGTCAAAGGTATACTTACTATAACTCTTGAATCTTTGTAGCTAACGTTATTTATTGAATTGCTTTCCTTCCTGCACCTCAGATGATGCATTGTGATGAAGAGGTGACTGAAATCGAAGTGAAACCGGACGGCTCTTGGCGCGTCAAATCCAAAAAAGAGAGTGAGCGTAGGGAACTGGGGGAACTCATGCAGTGGCACGCGCCCGATGGCACTCTTTGCCCCTCTGGCGACGAGATTAAACGGAAGATGGAAACGATGATCCCTGTTAAACAAGAAGGCTTCTCAGATGGTGGCGGACCAACCTCTCTGAAACTCGGCATAAGGAAGAACCGCAACGGCGTTTGGGAAGTGAGCAAGCCTAATAATGCAAATGGAATGTCTTCCAGTAACAGGCAAGAGAAGAATCATATTATACCGATGAGTAGCAGCGCTACTGGAAGTGGTAGGGATGGTGATGACACAAGCGTCAACCAGGGCGCTGCTATTGGAACAACCTTTGACTTCGGAACCAACGGCGTTGATCTCGATTCCGTTTCCATGAATGTAGATTCGGGTTATAACCAAGCTGGAGAGGATAGGAATAATGAAGTTATTGTTCTGAGTGATTCTGATGAAGATAATGATTTGGTCATCACCCCTGGACCTGCGTACAGTGATTCAAGAACCAACGGTGGGGTGAATTTTCCGGGAATCATCAACTCTTATAACGAAGAGCCACACACCTTAGCTGGGGGAAGCTCACGGTTAGGTCTTTTCAACGAAGATGATGAGTTTGATACGCGCCTTTGGTCGTTCCCTTCTGAAACTCCGGAAGTCTCTGGGTTCCAGCTATTTGCATCTGATGCTGACGTTGATTTGCATCATCAAGGTTCACTGAACTGTGGTCCTGAGATAAATGGAGACTACACCATGGCTCCTGAGACAACATCAATGGCGTCTATTCCTCCTCCTGTAGTTCCAGACGGAAGAGCTGAAGCCGTTGCGAATGATGGCTTAGTTGACAATCCTCTTGCGTTTGGTAGAGACGACCCCTCGCTTCAGATATTTTTGCCGACGAAACCGGATGGTTCAGCTCAGTCGGGTTTTCGAAACCAAGGTGATGTGTCGAATGGTATGAGGAGTGATGACTGGATCTCGCTTAGGCTAGGTGATAGCGCCTGTGGGGATCACGGAGAGCCTGACGGGCTCAACTCTAGCCAGCATATGTCTACAAGGGAAGGTTCTTTGGATGATACGACAGAGAATGGTGAGACATTAAATAATTAATGTGGATCCTGCTTGTGTTTTACCACAGTTACTGACTGGTTAGTGTTTTATTTATTTGCAGATTCGTTGCTACTGGGTATGAATGAGGGTAGACAAGACAAGGCAAAGAAGAGAAGATCAGATAATCCATTTACTTTTCCTCGACAGAAGCGTTCTGTAAGACCTCGGATGTTCCTCTCCATCGACTCGGATTCTGATGAGTGATATTTGTTCCTGTTTTGATCTGTCTCTCTCTCGGGGTGTTCCTTTTTGATTCTTAACGCTATGCACAGGATCATCAGACAGCATACCGGAGTTAGCCAAGATTCGAACCGGTATTGATTATTAATAATTATTATTATGCTTTCTACGATGTTGTTGAACTCTCTCTCTCTCTCTCTTTTCAATATCGGTTCAGAATCTTGGGCCCTTGTCTGCAGGGTTGTATTTTGGAAAGAAAAGCACAGAGGCTGATTTTAGTTTTTACTGAATAGGCAGAAAAGTGGGCACAGGTGGTTCCGGTTTTAATTTGTTTACTCGGATGCCCAGGAGCCGTAGAAGTCGTGTAGCATCATTGTAAATTATCGGCTCCCAACTTTTATTTGTTTATTATAAAAAAAAATCAGCTCTTCTTTTACATTGCAAGTTACGTGCATTGAGTTTTCATCATGTTTCTGGCAAAGTGCTAGAAACAATGGTGAATATACTTCTCTCCCAGTCAAAATATCAGTATTACTATTATTTTTGTTGTAATTTTTTGAGCTTAGATCGAATTTCATGACGATTTTGTTGTGTTTTTTCAAACCAAAGTCAGATCAAATCTTCATGTTTCTTTGATCACAGTTTCTGATTTGGTTATGTGATTAATCTTATCGTACCTTTTTTTTGATATTTGTTTCACATTTAACTTTAGGGGACATATTCATAACTAAATTCTTTTTTTTTAATTCTTTTACTTATTAAATCAGAAACATAATTTTGGACGTAATATTTACACATTATATCTATCTTATTAAAATATAAATCTAATTTGGGACCTAACTTTTACACATATACTAGCTATACTATTAAAGCATAATCATTTTAAAAATTTACTATAAAATGTTGTTGGACTATTTCATTACTAATTTTACCTATTATATACGACCAAATAAATCATAATTCTATTATTTTTACAGTTACCTTTAAAAACTCATGACCTATTATTTTTTGTGCTTTCATATTAAATTTTTATTCTTAGATTGTTTTTTTATTCTTAAGAGTATATATGCTTTGGTAAATAATTTTTATATAAATAAAATGTTAGAGTCAATAAATTGATATCAAATAAATTTTATAATTTAAAATTTATTAAAATAAGTATATATTACACAATTAATCAAACAAAACTACATATATTTTTATCAAAAATTCATAACAAAACAACTAGAAATAATTAAAAAAACAAAACTAAGTAATATCTTATCTAATTTTCATATTTAACATAAATAAAAATAATTTAATTATATAGTTTCCATGTACACTAAGGAAAAAATGTTAAAACATTATTACAAAAAGTTTAAATATATTAACTTTGTAAATTAGATTTTTGTAAAAGTTATATTCATGCTTTTAAAGTACGGATTAGAATCTAGTTTTATATTAAATTAAAATTTCTAAGAACTTCAACAGTTACAAATACATTCGACGACAAGACAATAAAAGAAAAACACTATAACATGATAAAAGATATGATTGACAAAGGAAAAAAAACGGAGTGTAACTCAATTTTCCCCTATCACAAAAAATCATTTCCATTACCCTTCACTTATTCTCAATACCCCTTCTCTTTGTCTCTTCCAAATATATACTTTCTTTTATCTTTTCTTTTATCTTTTTATTTACCATTTCCATTTTCTTCTTCTTTTCTTGCGCGCAGCTTTTTCGTGTGGGTCCCTTCCTGTTTTTTTTTCCTACTATATATTTACTTTAATGTTTTGTGTTTGGAAGGTGACAGATTCTTTCTGCGGTCCCATTCCCTTTTTGTTTGTTCTTTATTATTTAATTTTATCACTTTTTTTTTGTGAAACATATCTATGAATTATATTTCATTTTTGCATTAACAAAAATATGTTCTCTAAAAATAAATAAAATTAATTATAAACTGATATTTTAGTTACTAATTAATTTAATTTTATAAACTGTTTTATGGATTAATTTTCGTTTTCCCCGTATTATTTTTCATTATTGATGAATTTGAATTTTTTTGGATTTAAGATGTCATATTTTAATTATTTTATTATTTTTTATGTTGATAACTAAATTAAATTTTTTGTATAATCTAGTATTTAAAACAATTTATGTATTATTTTATGCTAATTTAAATTTTTCATAATATATTAAATGTTTATATTTTCATTATATTATTGAAAATGTTCATTATATATCAATTAAAACTTAAGTTTTTATTATAAGAGCATTTGAGCAATTAAATACATAAGACATACAGTTTAATCATAGATTTATATGTAGATTATTATTTTTGGATATTACCAAAGCGACTACTATTACTAAATATGATAATATTTAAATTGGAAACAAAATATAAATTTAATGGTTTGATACACAATATATCATATATCTTTCTAAAATTGACTAGTATTATTGATATCCATAGTGTTATTAAATTAGTGACTACTACTAAGAAAAATCGGATATTCACCGGTGATCGAATGAGGCAGTGGAGAATTACTCAAGGTTGTGTACGTATTTTGCGGAGAACGAAACGAGACCAGAGATCACTTGTTCTTTGCATGTCCATACACCTATACGGTATGGACAAATCTTACTGACAAATTACTTGGCCGTTTCATTACACCGGATTGGAACGACACTGTTAGGAGCCTGTTGCAGACGACTCACAGTCAGATAGACAACATTCTCTTGCGTATGTTGTTTCATACAGCTTTACATGCTCTCTGGAGAGAGAAATTTTAGACGATATAGAGGAGCCCGCGTATCAGTTGAAGCTATGACACGAGTCATTGATAACGCTGTTCAAAATAGAATCTCCTCACTTAAATATACTTGAACATGGCCTGCTACAAAGATGGTTTGAAATTAATCATACATGAGCTATTATGGGTTGAAGGTAGCTGCACTAGATCTATGGTAGATAGTAGAAGTTCTTTCTTAATAGACTCTTTTTCACCATGTAAATGACCATATTCTTTGATTTATCAATTTGAAATTTCATCAAAAAAAATTGGATATTACTATCCCGATCGATACTTCCTATTCATAAATTTTTTGAGGACTAATATTTTTTAAGATTGCTTTGGCATTGGCATCTGAGTTAGAGTCAGCGAATAATGTAAGATTTGCTGAGAATTTCAGATAATTGAAAATGAGTTTTTTTTTTATATTTTTTTTTGTTTTTAGGTTTATTATGTTCGTTTTGCAGAAATTTTATCTGGAATATAATTAAAATGAAGTGTATATCTTGGTAATGTAAATAATGTAAGGTTTACTAAAATTTTTGAGAAATTGAAAATGTTTTTAAAAATTATGTTTATGGGGTTTGGTTTATTTTACTTCATTTTGGAGTATAGTAAGGTTTTAATATGGTCATAAAATACAATAGTAGTGGTTTAATCCGAACAACATCGTCCCAAAAAAATGATTCGATCCTAAATGTGAAATTTTTATTAAATATTTAAAATTATAATTGTTATTATAACTATTATGTTTTCATTGTGTGTAATCAGACTACCATGGTTATTGGGTTTATTGTGTGTAATCAAAATACTAAGATTACTGGATTTATTGTTTGTGATTCGGACTACTAGGATTACTGGATTTATTATGTGTAATTTGAAATACTAAGATTACTTGGTTTTATTATGTGTAATTTAAAACTTTTATATATTGCAAGTAGTACATATATTTAATATATAGAACTCATATGTTATCTACTAGTAGACTATGTATATAGTAAATAAGACTATTAGAATGATTTAGATGATTATTTTTATAGTTTAGGTATATTTATCATTTTTCCAAAATGATTACTTAACTTTCATGGTTGTTGTATGAATCGTAAAGCTATAGTAAGAAGAATCTATAAAAATATTTATTTCTGGTAAATTGTTTATGTAATACTCTTCCTTCATGACATTCATTGTATAAAATAATTGGTTTTACTAAAATTTATTTTATTTGGACTTGGTTTTACTAATAAAACTTAAAATTTGCCAAAATATTACTATGTGTAAAGTAATATTACTACTACGTTGAAGATTACCAAGAATTACTAAGTGTATTTAGAATATTAAATATTTTAATCAAAAATAAATTTAAAAAATAAAATGCTTTGATTTTATAAATAGGTTTTTCAAATAAATGTTTTGATAAAATATATATATTTATTAAGAACATGAATACATTTAAATCATTTTTAATCTTTGTAAAAATATCAAATTATGTTCTTCTTGAAACAGAAGGATATATACTATTTTATATAAATTTGAAAATTTAATATTATATTTGTTTAATATAAATGTGTATTAGATCGTTTGGTCCCTAAAGCAATATTATATTCGTTTAATATAAATGTGTATTGCGTGTACAACCCGATTAATCATTTCTTTAAAACATGTTTATCTTTTTTAGTTACTGAATAAATCGTTCGTAGCAGATTTGCTTTCAGTTGCCATGAAAGACCGTATTAAAATGAGAAATTGGCACCATT